>NW_016107682.1:2885018-2904884 GCF_001604975.1 Cebus imitator
GCTAATTTTTGTAGTTTTAGTAGAGACGGGGTTTCACCATGTTGACCAGGATGGTCTCGATCTCTTGACCTCGTGATCCACCCGCCTCGGCCTCCCAAAGTGCTGGGATTACAAGCGTGAGCCACCGCGCCCGGCCTCTGGCAGATCTTTCTAAAGGGAAAGTACACACACCCTTTGACCTGGCAATACACTTCCAGGAATTGTTCCTATAGACAGATTCACAAGTATATCCAAAATATGCACTGAAGCTATTCACAGTGGCTACTTTCGGGGAGTATGTCTGGAAGTGAAAGGAGAATAGGAGACATAAGTTTTGCTATATATCCTTTTACAGTATATTGAATTTTTATCCTGTAAATGTGTTATTTTAAAAAATATTAATGGTTAAAAAGGAAATCTGTACATAAAATTGAGCTACCTATCTATAAAGATATCTTGATGGTATATGCCTCTAAGTAAAAGAAGCTTCTTTTTTCTTCCATACTGCTATAGCTAAAATATCTTCTAGATTCTCTCATCCTTAATATCATAAACTTACTTCTCTCTACAGAGAATCTGTATAAAGATTTTTAAAATCTAGATGTATTTATCATATGCATAGCAAATTATACCAATTCAAGTCAAACCCTGGCAGTTCTGAACACTTTTGGAAAGGGAACTCAGCTACTGATATACTACCACGTACCTACTAGACTAATAGGCACTTTAATACATGGTCTAATGTAATCCAAAAATCCTTCAAGTTACATCTTATCATTCCCAATTTACAGACACAAAATGCACACAGGCTAAGTGACAAGTGCTCTGTCATACAACTGAAAGTGGGGGAGTCCAGGCTACATCTAGATGTGTACTGTCTTCTCCAACACACTCCCACCTCCCAGAGTATTTTCCTTTTGGCTTCCAAAACATTTTGTAAGCAACCACTGGTAACCTCAATTTAAGTGGTATGATTTCCATTATAAAGAAGAAAAGACTGAAAAACAGTCACAGGCAAATGTCTTTCTGTAGCCCAGAAAGCTAAAATTTCACATGAATGCCAGCGTTCATCTTTCGGTTACCTCCTTCTGAATACACTTTAAGCCACTCATAACCCTTTTGCTAAAAGAGAATTCAAAGTAGGTGGAATCTCTGCCTCAGTCGTCGTCTTTGAATTGCCATCAGAAAAAGGATCAGGAGAAATATGTTCAGCCAAGAGAAGGGGGAAGTATCCCAGCACCATCATTTTCCTTTCAAACACTAAACTCCAGGCTATGTCCTGGATACCTATGTTAGGGCGCCTTATACGAATCCCACAGAAAAGAGACCCACAAAGTTGGGAGACAAAAAACCAAGAGGGAGACAAAGTGAAGGATGCGTCTCTCCAATGTCAGGACAATGTATTTAATGAGTTAGGAGACAGCAGGTAGCTTGAGTTTCCCAATATCCAATGCAACTGTTTCCCAAATGAAAACAGCCAATGCCACCAAAAATTAGACTTAAGCCAATGGCAGAAATCCCTTTTTCAATATTTTAATTGTAAGAAATCAGAATGATGATGGGTTGGTTTAGAAACATGTTGAGGATTTTCCCCCTAGATAGTGTAGCTGTTCTCCAAAGGAAAGATGCTATTGCTTCTGCTCCACTGACACTGTTTATCACTTCGCCCAGACCCTTCAATAGAAATTGCTGTTTCTCACTGCCGACCATCTGTTGTCATCTACATGAAGGATCTACATAAATCCCTACTAGTTGCTGTATCTCAGAAATGCCCCCTCCCAAACAAAATCACAGATGAATTGTTGCTGCTTTAAAACTCCAAGAAAGGGAAATGAATCTAAATATACTTTCCTCCCCCCAACACACATACAGGTACACACACACACACACACACACACACACATGCACACGCACAGCAACTTTCATCTATAATTTAGAAATGGATGCAGTTCGCCAACAGTTAAAGACTAATTTCTTATGCTTTTTGTGCATTTACATAATTGATTCGCTAGATAATGCACTCTGCTTCCTTATTTAATAAACATGTTAATGATTTCAGACAATTACTCAAAGCTGCCTACAAGTGTCTGCCTAAGAAAAGCAACAAAAAATAATTAAAATGAAAATACACACCAAGAGGCACATCCTTCATATCACATTACACAAGATATTAAGTCAATATGTCACCCTGTCACCAGTCACTTGCTACCTGCTGTTATACATTTATTCAAATTCTAATGTATTAGCTGAGGCTGATACATTGGTTAGACACCCAAGTGGGCAGACACACAGAGTGAGAGAATAAACCTGGTGCTTTGTCAGGGTAGAGGCAGTAAAATAGCAGCAGCCAAGGAGGGGAGACAATAAAGCATGGGACAGAAACAGAAGGTTGAAGCAGACGCTTTCACAAGAAAACCCTCTTCAGGCTATTCATGGTGGGGGGCAGTCATGGGGGAACTAAATGGATTCCATTTCCTCTGCCACCCCTGAGCGCTAGAGAGCAACAAGAGGGCCAAACATTACAATAGGTTTGATTTTGGCAGATGCCTCATGCATTCTGGCCATTTTCGGGCTTATTTTATTTCCCAGAACCTTTGCATGCGTCAACCACAAGCCATGCCTTGAATCACAGAGCACCTCGGTCATTTCTACCACCCATGGGAACCGGAAAGGTGGAGAGGGGCATTAAAGGAGCTCAGATGCCAGGCAGCCGTGACTTTGGCCCTCTCTAGTGCCAGGCCAGTACCACTGAGCTTGGCTCCCTCAGTTCCTGCTGGAAGCCATGTTGCTTGGGCACCGTGAGGCTCAACCTCCCTCCTCAGCCCTCCAGGAAGAGAGAGGTGGGTAACCTGACAGGTGCAACAGGACATTGAACAAGGGACATGAGAGCTTCCAGCCTTTGGTAGAAGCTAACTGATTCTGACTGGCGAAATCCTGATTCCAAACCTTGCAGAAGACAGGTTGGAAGCAGAAAAAAAAAAAAGATGAAATTGTTTGAGGAGAAAGTGAGCTGGCCATCAGAAACTTCTGCTAGAAAAGGAGTGTTGGAAGATGGGTATGTAAACAGGAGGTTTGCTTGACCAGGTGACACTCTTCACATTTCTAAGCCCAAGTGCCCTGGCTGGAGTCAACCTATGACCTCAGTCCTAAAGGAAGGGTTAATGGTCAGTAGGAACATGCACGTGTGAGTGTGTGTATGTCTGTGTGTGTGTGAAATCTTTAGGTTTTATACCTGCTTCCTTCATTGTATAAGCCCAACCTGCTCACTGTGTATCAAGCAGAGGAAACGGGCAGAAAGTTGGCAGGGCAGGAACAAGGATACTTCATTCAGAATCACCTTATGAAATAGGCATTTTATCAGGAAGGTTATGGAGAGCTACTGGGGAACTTGAAACAAAGGGTGACAGAGGCTGTTTTACTTCCAGAAGGATCATTCTGGCAGTCAGGTGGGAAATGGCATGAAGAGGACAAAGAAGACCGGTGAGGAGGCTGTCACACCAATCCATCAATGCCGAAGGCATGAGCCAAGGCGCTGGCAATGGAATCTGAGTGGCAGCAACAGCAATGTGGGGCTAAGAGGTTTTGAGGGTCAGGCCAGGGCAACCATGTGGAAGGAGATGCTGGTCTCAGAGTGGAAGAGAAACAGGAAGTGGGCAGAGGGTGGGTGGGTATCAGGATGGAAGAGGAGGTAGGGACCCAGCGCCACTTTGTGTCAGTTGGATGCCGGGATTCAGGTGCCTACAGTACATCCAAATGAAGTATTCAGAAGATGGAACCAGACTTCTGGCCTATAGTTTCACTCTACCAAATATTAAATGATCCACAAGACCGCAAAGGCAGCAAAAGGGATCTTTTACCTGAGTTACGGCATCACCCTAATTACCATCAGAAAGTCTCTCTCTAGTCTCCGGAAACAACCAAAGCATGAAACAGTAGATCCACTCCTACCAAGTAGCAATAAAAGACATAATCAACAAATTAATTTAAACCACTGCTTCCTTGAAAAAAAAATAACATAAATAGGGTGGGGAGGAATTCATTCAGGTTCGAAAGTGGAGCAAATAATTCTCTAACCAAATGTTCAATATTATTAAGAAATTCTTATAAATCTCCTCAGCAGTTAACTTAAAATTAGATCAGAATGGGATCATGAAGCCTGACTAGGCTGAGAAGAAAGGAAACCTAAATGACCTTTTATAGAGGCAGACATCTAGCCAGGTGACTCTTTTTGAAAGCTGATGACCAAAGGGCACTCACACACCCTGCCCGAAAACCATGTGGACTGCAGAGGGGACAGGCAGCTGCATCTACAGACAGACCCACAAAGGGGGCTCCCTTTGCAGCTCTGTTGGGGCTTCACATCAGACAATGTGCTCAGTCTCTTCTTGAATGATGCCTTCTACAAATAAACAAAAGCTACATTCCAGAATTCCGAATGCTGAGGTGTGGCTTACATAATCAAATGTGAGCCAGGTGTTGGAGACTTCATCCATTCAGCTGACTCTGTTGCTGTGCTGTCTCCTACAGAAAAGGCAGCCTCCTCGCCAGCTTCCATGAGAAATCCAACAACCCCAGACCTATTGTGATTGTTTGTGTTACTGGAGGTCTTCGGAGCCATGGCAGGGGAGTCCCCATCAGAGTCTCTTTCCTTGTCTCTGTGCTTAGCAGCTCCATCTCTGGTCTTTCTCATCCCTCTTCATCTACAGAAAAAATTCATTTTAAAACACGGATACTCAAGGACCTCATTCTATTCTACAACAAACTCATCAGACAAGTTTCTCATCAAAAGAACCACACCACAGCTACTAGAAAAGAAGTTACCTCAGCTGCTAAGAAGACACTATTCTAAGTCATTTCCTTTTTATGTATTCATTGTCTTTCCTATCTCCCTCTAGAGAGGATCTGAAGAAACTTACAGCAAAGGAGTGATGTGCCATAATTCGGCTATGAGGAAGGGAGGGAGAAAATACCCTGACCCCATGATGAGTAGAACTGTTGAGATTCCATATGAACTCCAGCCAGGAGTTCCAGGTAGCCACAAAAGAAGGGATAGCACTTTTATGGAGGAGCTATGTATTTGGTATTATCATAATGATAAAACATCCTGATACCCCAGAGGAGAAAAACTTAAGGACAGCTTTCAAAGCATCAACTTGGAAGTCCAAATGATTGGATAAGAGTCCCATTTTGTCTTTCATAGCCATGTGACTTCAAACAGTTTTCCATTGTCTTTATTATTTACTTAAGGAAAGAACAGATATTGGACTGGGAGTCAAGAATTCCTGGTGTGATCATAAGCTTTGCGTCCACTGGCAAACAGCTTCACCTTTACAGTGAAACAGGAGGCAAGAACCAAACACAGCTCTTTTCATCTCCAATGTCATATGGTTTTTAAGATCAATACCATTGGTTTTCAAAGAGCTTCGAAATGCTATACATGGTTAAACTCCTTTCTATGTGGAGAGACAGGACTAACATCCTCTTATAAATTAACTCTTAAGCTTATGGTAGGAAGCTATGTTTTTGGAGATACTGTATGACTCAACAGCCTATGGTTCTGTGTAACAATAAGCCACACATGACAAGGGGTGGTCCCTCACATTTCTTAGAGGTAGAAAAAATACACTATTAGAAAACCATATGTCAATTATTTATTGGCTTCCTTCAGTTGATCTTCTTTGGGCTTATAAAGCTCTGCATCAATTGCCATCCTTTAAAATAAGGTGTACAATTTAAAAATAAGAACTGTAGCGCCATCATTTGCAAACACGTGGACATCACAAATAATACGTACAAGCAGACGATCTCATACATTTGGTCTATATTTAATGGCCTTGTTCAGCCCTCCCTATGCTAACACTATTATGTATAACAACCTTAATTTAAACCCATAGTCAAAAGAAAACATTCCTAATGAAACACAATTTCAAATTAGAGTTAAATCTGTCTCCTAGACCAAAATATACAAAAAAGCTCTTGCTTATATTTTTAAACTTCATGTGACTTATTTAAAGATTCAAGGTTTTCACTGAAATGAGGCATGGATGACTAAACTCATTTCGGCTAAATAGTAACTCAGGCAGAATTCTACCTGTGGATTTGGATTAACACTCCTCATTAAAACATACGGAAAGCAGTTTGACCAGGGGAAGCTATACTTTTCTCTTGTGCTGTTCAAGGCAATGGTCTGAAAAAAAAAAAAAATGGGCTGGGAGGCAAATTGCCACTTCTCTACTTACAAGTGGGTACTGGTAATTATTACATTGCATCAGCTGCTGTTTGGTGCTTCCATTTTTAAAATTAAATTAAACTATGTGTATCAGCAGAGCTTTTAAATTAGTAGAAGGCAATGACTCACCTTATTGAGCAAGAGAATACAGGTATTGGAACTTCATGGGTTGTCTGACCCAGGATAGTAGGTAAGCTGCATACTACCTGTAACTTCCCACCCATCGTCCAGAGCAGACATCACCAATAGATCATGAATAGCATTCTTTTACTCTGTGTCCAAATGTGGCCTTAGATTTCTTTTCAAGAGAGCACTACAGGCAGTTGATGCCAATTGACAGTACATGAAATGAAAGCTTTTTGTATTCTGTGATGTCATCCGAGCCTGATGTTACGCGAAAGACACCAAACAAACTCCAAGTTGGATAAGATACAAAGCTACGCAACAGAGGCAGGACCACACCCTGAACTCTAAATTCTGAATACAGTGCTCTTCCGCTAGACATTAAGTGCAATGTCGTACCCTTAATATGTAATCCTTAAATAGGCTGAGTGAATAAATGAAACTTTCCCCTTTGTTCTTTAGTGACTTCTCCTTTTCTTCGGGAAGATATGTCTAATCGTTATCAAGCCATAATATTTGGGTGCCAAATGATGCTTACTAGGCAAATAAGAAATACTGCAACCCATCCATAGGTTTGAAATACCGGAGTGTCCCATTGTAAGTCGTCTTATGATATCAATCCAAATATCCTGCAAGTTAAGCTCCACAGGATAAGAACTGCACACCAGTGATTTTGCTACTGTTGATCTGCGACATCTTGAAATATTCCCCTCTCTGGCCACCATCGTCTTTATCTGTAAAATGAAAAGTTTCAAAGATCTGACCTCTAACATAGTTTTTGAATATGAAACTTATCAAACACGTACTTCAAATTCAGCAGCTATTTATTAAAGGTCTAGGGAAGCAGACTTTTGATAAAAGTACTATGATAGATGCAAGGCAAAGCCAATGGGGAGGGAAATTCTGCTCTCCTTCCATTTCCTGCATTCACTATTAGCACAACGTTTGCCTTGCCAGTTGCCAGGCCCATATCACAAAGAGGGCCCACTGTGCTCCAGAGTTGGGGAAAATCGTTGTTCTCCATCAGGCTGTCAGTCAGAGAAGTTTGGGAAAAATTCCAGTGTGATTTCATTCTCCGCAGCTCAACAGCTTCTCTATATGCAAACTACAAACAAAAAACAAACAAATACAAATTCCACCAAACATCCTGGTGGAGAATGATAAACCCAGAAACGCAGTGGCAGAAAAGCAAATGTTATAAACACATATTTTAAATGGACATTTTGCTGAAGTCAACACCTAAAGCTCACATTTTTTTAAAGCTTCCCCAACTCCTAAACTGGAGAAATAGTTGAGTTCATGCCCAGCTATCAATGAAAAGAAGCTACGAGAAGGAAGTGGAATAGCAAGCAGTCCCAAAGAAGATGAAAAATTCATTGTGAGGAAAAGAATCATTACAGATCTAATAGATATTTCCTTCTAAATCAAATGCGTTTATGAGCACAAGTAATATTTATAGTTAAATATCATATACTTATATTTAAATGTTATATGATCATATATGTTATATATATCACATGTAAATATTATATTGTTAAATGTAGTTAAGTTAAAATCTAGAAAAAATTATTCACTGTGTTTCATTTATTCCTTCAACAAATATGTACTGAATCCTTTTGTGTGCTAAGTACCATTCTAGGTGCCAGGGCATTTAGTGAACAAAAGACTGTTCTGCCCATATACAGCTTACATTTAGATAAAAATAAAGCCTGGAAAGCAGCTTTTTAGGACATCTCTCTATGCATCCATCCATCCATCCACAGACTCAAAGATATTTATTAGGTAACTATATCATGCCAGACTTTAGGTCAAGCTGGGAGAAAATCAAGAAACTAAGATGCAAGCACTTGTAGATAAATAAGCAACTCACGATAGAATAATAGAGGTCTGCACAAGGCCTGTGGACAGGCTGCTGCTCCTTTAAATGTAGCTCACTAAAGAGCTGCTTTAATGGAGGTACGGACACAGCGTTGGGGACAGAGGGGTGATCAATGTCCCTTATGTTTTAGGGGACGACAAGTCGCAATTGAACTGGCCTTTGAAAGGTGAGTAGGCGTGTACCAGGTCAGCTAAGGGGGAATAGGTGTCCTGATAGATAATCCCATCAGAAAAACTGTCATCAGAGTACAGAGAGGGTTGGACATCCACAGGAAGCCCTGGGGCCTGCAGCACCAGGTGGGGATTGGAAGGAGAGGATTCTGGAAAGGCAGGTTAGAGCCTCAAGGAGCTGGGTCTCAATGCCATGTTCAAGAGTTTGCCCATAGCCTGGAGGAATGGCAAGATGAACCCATCTTCAGTAAATATCCAGTTCGATGAAGCCTACACCATGTATACCTATGTGGGGTGGGATTGTTTATCCCTCCATGTTTTGAGCCTCCTCCAACCCCAAAACCAGTGAAGGAAATTTTACTAATAATAATTACCAAGGAAGGAGATGGGGGTGTGACTGGCACAGGCTGGACAGAGCCCAACACACTCAGAAAAACAGTATTTTCTACCTCTCAACAGCTGTATCCAGTGAGCAGCTGCTAACCTACTCATAGTGCCAGAAAGACTCAGTGGGTCTAATGGCTGTTAATGGTCTTTATTACCTTGTTGAGTACCTCAAACTCCAGTTACTAATTACAGGGCATCGACTTGAATGTTTGGCTATATAATTTTTGTTAATTGATTTGCATGAGGGGATTTGGGCACGACCAGCTGTAAATTTTCTTCCGGCTCTAAAACTCCATGACTCTTCTCTATGGCTACGTGCATCAATAATGACCTTGTGTATTCTGCATTGTGGGTTTCATGCATGAGCTCCTCCTTCAATTGCTAAGAACCCTCAGGAGCAAAGTGTTATGCAAGGGCACACAATGACATGGAGGCCCAGGCTAGAGCAGGACACAGCCATTATCATTCGTGCTAGCTAGCATTTATTGATCTCCTATCAAGAAGCAGATTTTGTAAGGCCAAGCCACTTTTAGCCATTTCCACACCTTGCCTGCAGTGGGTTCCCACAGCTTACAGACATGAAGCAAGTGGTTCTGCTTGGTTAGTAAATCTCAAACCCTTATATTCCACACTTCCTAGCCAAATCCTTTCTACATTTCTCCTTCACTTTCCAATACCAGGTCTTTACCTTACCCCTTTTCTCATACCCAATTCACGTTTTCACCTCCCAAATCCACAGCTCACTCTGAAGGCATCCCTCCCCACCAACAACATTACTCTTTGGGTCTCCAACTGACATTCTTTGCCTTGGCATATCCTCTTCGTGGGATGAAAAGGGAAACAAAAACAAAGGCCAAGACAGGAAGGACCCATAGGTAGGCTGGTTCCGTATTTATATATCAGACCTCCCTGAAACCATCAGCCAACTGCTGATAGACCAAGCAGTTCACACTAACCCTCAGACCCACAAGCCTCTAATGCCCTGGCCTTCAAGGTGAAAAATACAATTACTAAGAAACTGTGAGCCACAGCACGCCATTACCAGCTGAGCTTCTGGGCAAGGGATCCTTGGAAATATCTCTGCAGTGGAAACAAGTGATTCTCAGTCACAGAGAGGTCACAGACCTATGTGACCTGTCACCCCAGATGGGTCATGAGCCATTTGTGGCTAAGAATAGCACAAATTTTAAAGTTTGGAAATAATTAAACCTTACTTCATCTATTACAGGGGATTCAAGGTTATCGCACAGTAAAGACCTTCTCCCAGCCCCGCAGTCTGGTATGTTTCCTCAAGCGGAAAGGAAAAGGGTGGCCTTAGAGCTACGGTACCTACTGTGCCTTTGCCTCAGTGTGAGTGTGTTCTACATGGAAATGTGATTATGGCAGTTGTGGCAGAAAATATACACCGACCCCCTCGGCTGGCTCAAGAGTGGAGAGCAGGCTGAGAAAGGGGAAAACAGTGGTTCTGCCTCTCGCGTTGTGAAAGGGAGGTGACCCTGGGCAAGGAGTCTTTCTTTGGGCACATCAGTAATGCAGTGATCAGTGACCACTTTCCTGGATCCAGATGTTCAAAGAAAGTCACAGTTAGACAGGACAAAGATGTTCTGGAGTTCTATTTACAGTATGGGGACTGTAATGAATAACAATGTGACTGGCACTTGGCATATTTTGGGACAGCAAGAAGATTTTAACTGTTGTCACCACAAAGAAATGACAAATGTTTAAAGTGACAGACGTGTAATTATCCAGGTTTGATCATTATACAATGTATATACGCCTTAAGACATCACACCGTACCCCATAAAGATGTATAATTACTATGTGTTACCTATTAAAAAATCAATGAAAAAAGATGACTATCAGCATGTCACATCAAAAATAATTAAAAATAAAATTATATTAACCTTCAAATAAATACTAAATAAATAAAATTAAAGTGATTTCCTATAGTTGAAAAATAAAGATAGAAGAAATATATCTTCAGTCATACAGACCTTAAATCTCAAAACTAGCCAAATCCAACTCAAGAGAAGGCACCAAAGGGGTTTACATTCTGAGAAGGAAAAACTAGTGTGAGAAAAAGAGAAGGCTAATGAACAAAGCTAGGAGAGCCACTCGGTTTTCCCTTTTTAAATACACCCTGGCTGTTCGGGGAGTTGTGGCCGCAGGCATGGGAAGCTCTTTGGAAGACTCCTTGGGCCATTAGGCAACACAGGCTGATCAAATGGGAAAGATTAAACAAAATAATACACTTGTGTATGATGCCTGGCAAATTCTGTGTCATCTTCAGCTGTGTGGGGGGGAAAAAAAATCATCGTTTCCTCCAATAACATTAATTATCCAACCACAGAAGAAACTTGACAAAGGCTGAAGATGTGTTTAGAAACAGCGAAGGTGGTGAATCACCAGGCCCCGATCCAAGGATTCAGACACCTCAGAACCAGAGTCTTCTTGCCACATTCCAGGTGGAAGGAGACCCCGCGTTTCAACCCAGCCAAGACAGGAACGTGCACATATGCACTCCGGGCTTTGTGTTCTGGAAAACAAGATCAATTATACAGAGAAGATGCCGTGGGCGTCTCAGAACCCAACAGGCAGGGTGTTAATCCAGCTGTAACCATTCACTCTCCTTGTGCATGACTTTTCTGGAAGACATTCCCCGAAACTTTGCAGAAGAAAAAAAAAATCTCATGATCCACTCAAAAGCCAAAGGACTGTTCCTACTCTTTCGTGGGTGAGAAGCCAGTTCCTTGTCACTTCTCCTTTTTTTTTTTTTAAGAGCATAAAGCAGAGGAAAAGAGGGGAAAACAAGAGAGGAAAAAGTTAGAAGACACGTATTAAGGTATTTTGAAATCTGTTCCTCTTACCATGTTTAGTATGATTCTAGATTTAAAAATCTAGAAAAAAGTGTGTTTTATAATATTTGCAAATGGTCCAACAGTGTGGAAAAGGAGCCTGCCTGAGATAGTCGGTTTCTTGAGCTACTTCTTTTAATCAGAAAAGAAGCAACAGAGCAGTTTCCTTTCTGCCCCCACAGGCCGGCACCCCGACAGTCCATGAGTCATAAAATCGCTCCTAGAAGAGCCAGTTCCATCAAGGCTTCCCAGCAACTCTCCATTACGTTCCCCAGAGACCTGGAGAGATGGCGCCAGAGAACAGCCCAGCAGGAATCTGTGGGAGTGAAAAGCAAACAGGAAGCCTGAGACCCTAGGAGGTAGGAGCACTCTGAGAAGGAGAAAGTTCTGGAAGCTACGGTATTATCGGAGCCATCATTTAGGGTATAGAGATGAAATACAGCCAAGGCTTGGAAATGGACCCTTAAAACTTTATGCCTTCTCCAGACTCCCCCGTGTTATAGGTGATGTTAAATCTGAGGTGAAAAGAAGTTAATCAATTTGTCAAAGTCACACTTTTATGACTTAGTACCGATCCATATCAAGGATTTGCCTTTTCGGAGGATTTTCCAGGTTGTAAAATAAGACCAGTGCAGATTCAGCCCAATACTATCTATCTTTTATAATGAATGGTGAGAAAGATGTTCATCTTGAAGAACTTGGGTACTGCCAGTGCCTCCAGTCCCTTCTAAATCAACCAAACAATGGTATCCTCAATATATTTTCAAGGTAGAGGATAATTTATCCTTTTCCAAGCTTCAGAAAGCCAAACAATCCTGCATGGTACATGTAGTAAATCTGAAACAGAATACGTAATGAAGGTAGTACCTGGCACATGGTAGGTACTTAGTACAAGTTTGTGGGATGAAAAAAACAAATGACCAAAACCAAGTATTTGGGCCAATTGAAAATAGATTATATCCTCTGAAACATTAAGTTTTGACACCTCTTAGGGAAATAAAAATAGCCCTTTGGCATAAATATAGGCAGCATCATGAATATTAAAAGGAACTTTGATCCAGAGAGCCCTGTATTGGGCATGGCACCCAACGAGCTGTGTGATCGTAGGGAGGTAAGTTAACTCTTCTGTGTTTCAGCTACAAATAAAACTTTTAAAAAATACCCTCTAAGGTTAAAGGGTTATTTGTGTAAACTAAGTGATATAGTGAATATGAGGCTACATTTATAAAGTTTAAAATACTGGATGCAGTTAGGTATCTGCACTACACAGATACAATATATTTGATCCTCACAGCGTTTTGTACCCAACTTTAGTGTAACACTTACCCCACTATTCTCCAGGAGCCAAGATTTAAGGGACAGCCATCCCCACCATGTGCTAGCACTATGAAAGGCCCTGGGCACACACCGATAAGACAAAGAGAAAAATCTTTGCCATTGATTTTAAGCAGCTCTCTCCCATTAGTGTGTATGTTTTAAAGGAATCTGATTCTCTTCACATCTAGCCTGCTGACTGGCCCTAGTTTCGTGACTGCCACACAGTAGGCTGTTATTAGATGACCATTAAATGCGTGCATGGTGGGGAGGATGAAAACAAATGCAGCAGTGGGATCATCAACCCATCCCTCAGACCCAGATTAGTAAAATTCCATAATATGCAGAGCTGAAGACAGCAACAGCATCAGGCCTCTGAGGTATGTGTATGTTCCTCAGCTGGAGCCAAATCCCAGACCCTGGAGAGCATGGAAAGCCACAGTTCAATTCACGAGAGGACGTGCCAAAGCCCAACCCCAGCTGCACACTGACTTGCTGGAAAACTTACCAAATTCCCTTCCAGAGGGTTTGCTGTGACCACTATCGCAAATGGAGTGCCGGTCACATGTCAGACTTGGACGCCAAATCCTTGTCCACAGATTGTGGGATGAGCAATTCCATCCTGACAGATGTGATCCCTGGAGTACTTGAAGTGACAGTGTGGAGTTTTCCATTCCTCCAGACAACCGGCAAATACGTGCTGATCTGACTTGGCTTAAATGAAGGCCCGACAGCCTTCTCCTCCCTAGAAGTGTCATCTCAATGGGAGATCAGCCAGGATGTCTTTGCAAGTTGCGGGTTCTCAACTTTCTAGAACTGGTGGGGGTTGGGAAATCTACAGCATTAATTGGATATTAACTTGTCATTCCTCCTCCAGGGTGGTTAGTGTTGGTCAAAGGCATATAATTTTTAACCTACTTTATGTCTACATGGCTACATACCTCATTACCTCCTAGGTGGCTGTCAATCTTTGCCTTTATTGAACAAACGTGAACAATTTTTGAGCACTTGCTATATACCATCCACTCTTCTAGATTCTTTGCAAGTGTCTACTCATTTACTGCTCATCCATTCCTCCAAGGTAGGTACTATTATTTCCCCCAGTCTGCAGATGTGGTAATACACACCCAAAGCGGCTAAGAAACTGTGTTCACGGTCTGGATTGTTGTGGGAGCTGTCGTGTCAGCTGAAACAATATTTGATGAAAGACTGTGCACTCTGGAGAATAAAAAGGCTCTGTTCCTTTTCAGGAGTGAGTCATTCTGAGGTTTCTTCTACGGGATTCAAAGGATGAAGGCAGGGATGGAGTGGGGAGGTCCAAAAGGAAAAGTACATTGGGAATTTTGTGTTCACATTGGCACCTTTAACCAAGGACAGATATATCAAGGAAAGTACACATGCAAGATGTGGTAGGATCTTTTCTCAGATTCAATCTTGATCATTTTATGAATATACCTCAATAAACTGCAAGCATGGGGTAACATATATAAATATAGACAGACAGAGGTAGATATAAATGATAGATATAAATAGATAAATCAGACTCTGATTTAAGAATAACTTCCTAGCCTGTGTTAATTGGAAAATAATCATAGATCCTCCTACACAGAATGAAAGAGGGTAACTTAGCCCACATCAAGAGTCCCAGTTATCAGCCTTGTTGAAGGAAATGCCACACCCCCTTGAGATGTGCCTCTCCTCATAAAGAAGGAGCTTTGCCTCTGCTATTTACCCACCTACCCTTGCTGAACATCATTAAAACATTAAACCATCGTTTAACCTGAGAGATAAAATTTAACCCTGAAAATGTACTTCCGATTTTTTTTTTCTTACCAGTTTATCACCTACAGCTAATCCCTTTCTTCCAACAGAAACCCTTGTCAAAAATGGATGGTTATCACATGCTAATTTCACCACAAATACCTGATCTGAATTCTAAGTAATTAGCAAATCAGGTAACCTGTGAGATGCTGATCTTTTTTTACAACCACAAAAAAGCTTGTCACGGAGGATATTTTAGTTCAAGAACATTTCCAATCAGGGAACCTAACATCGTGTTCCAAAATACCACACTGTATGGCATTCATACCTTTAGGTGACATATTGACTGAGGATAATAGTGCACCTTCATGGCAATCACACTGCATTGTGAATGTGCAGTGACAACGAGGTGCATTATGTGTGTTTTACCAGTTTGGGCAGCTGCCCATAAACAGGGATTAGCTATTACCAAATTCATTTTGTGAGGTTCGGGTTTCCATTGTGAATGAAAAGCATTTGTTTGCTCAACTGGAAGTATGTATGCGTACTGAGGATTTTCGTTTTGTGAGGATCTGAAGATGGGTACACTCAGATGATAAAAGACAAAATTCCTATGTAATTCTGAAAATCAAACTATTGTGTAGTAGACCCTGGGATAGAATATGACTCATTCTAGTCCCTTCTCTGTGATCGCTAGCTCTGTGACCTCAGTTTCCTTACCTATAAAATAGGAATGCAAACAAACACCTATATCAAAAGGTTGTAGAGAAGAATAAAGGAAATGTCGTGACAATGTCATGCAAACTTAAATCAAAACTCCACATAAGCTCTCACGTTCCTGGCAGGGATCACCCATTCAAGAACTGACAGGATCTACTTCAAACAAACAAACAAAAACAACAGCAAAGTTGCATAAACCCGCTTCCATTACTGATGCTCATAAAGCGGTTCCCTGTTAATAGATATTAGCTTGTGAGGTCTATAGCCTTTGGTAGTAAACATAAAGTAACTACGAGGTGAGAAAGATAAATTTTTTATAATTTACAAGTTCATATTACACATTTTCACAGCACTGTTGTTTTAACATTGAACTGCATTTCACACTATAGTTATCTTACTGAGCTTTAATATTCTGTGAATATGTTTATTCTTATTATAATTTCAAACAAATATAAAAGTATCTTGAAAAACAGAATTCTACAAATGTTAAGCACGAAACAAGGGCAAAGAAGGGGATTTGGCTGAGAATGCCGTGAGAACCTGATGCTTGGCCCGTGGCTGGTGCTCACTGCCTGCTTGATGAATAAATGGGTGAGTGAATCAACTACAGAGGTGGTAAGAAACATAGTGGCAAGCGGAGAATTTCAGAACTGCATGCTATTTTAGAGCTATCATAACTGATCATAGAAAAGATGGAGAATTCTTTGAGTGGGAATCTTAGAGGGTTATGAAGAGAGCTGTCTTCACAAATGAAGACAAAAAAGTCACACTGCAGAGTGAACACAAAGAAAATTCTATTTCTTCACTAAGACCCAACCAATCATTTGCCCAATGAACGAAGATTTCCCATGGAAAGCTGGGCAGGATGTTTCTGGGGGAAGTACCAATATAACAAGCCCACTTTGCACTGGAGCAAGCACAGACGTTTGGAGACAAGCTCCCATGGAAAGCCAACAGTATTTCACTGAAGCAACAGGACAGGGGTTTTGGTTCATTTGGGAGGCAGCGGGTCTGGTAAAATAGGGCGCATCTTCTTACTCAGAAGCCCAATGTGTAAAACAAGAAAAGGCCAAGGTGCTTTGATTGAAGCAATGGGAGGTGAGATGAGGCTGGAGCCAGAAGGGCTGTGGATCCTATATCAAGTCCCAGCTCCATGGTCCCCCAAACGGTGGGGACTCTGCTCTTGTGGACTATCTTTCTGAATTTTTTGTTTTTGAGAGCTTTACAGCAATGTAGGGCAGAAAAGCAGGCAGTAGCCACCTTGATCCAAGGTTTGACTGTATTTAGGCAGCATGATATAAAATCAGAAGAAGCTGAGTTTTGGATTTGAGAGACCTGGGTTCAAATGCTGGCTCTGCCATTTTCCAGCTGCCTGGGCAAGTACTGACCCTTTCTGAGCTCAGTTTTGTCTTCTGTGAAACAAGAATAAGTAACATCTATCCCACAGCCTGGCTGGGAGAATGTAATGAGATAATGTATGCGCATTCACAGAGCATGTGCTCCATAAATGTCAGTTTTCTTCTCCTCCTACCTTCTCTTAATGTTTTATTGTTTTGACTGTTCTTATCTCTACTATTGGGCTTGGGTGCATGTAACTACAAAAATAGAATCTCAAAAAAAAGTCCTTATGTGTTATTTGAATCCTTAAACAGTAAGCAACTTAGATTGCAGATAATTTGAAGATGCTAATTACAGGCAATTTCTTCTCATAGCCAATATGAAGTTCAAATCTATTAGTCCAAAGACATATTTATCTTCCCTCATGAAGGCCACTTAAAAACACAAACTCATGAGGTCCAAATAAAAATACATATCATATTTTTATTTGGCAACAGTTCAATAAATTATGGTATAACCACTATGAACTGTACATCTAGCCACCGAAAATCATGTTTTTGAACCATTTGTAATTACATGGCAAATTCCTAAGATACAATATTTGATGCAAAAGGCAGAATGCAAATAAGCAAAAATAAAAATGTAGACATACACATCTATATGTTAAAAGTAGTCCTAAAAGTGGATATTTTATTGTTATCATTTTCTATTCCAAAATAAGCATATACTTTTGCCTGTAATCAGAAAAAAATAAAAGGTGGCCTGAAAATATTTCACAGTATAGAAATGATACAACTCCCATGAACTGTAACGAATGTGCTTTGCAGTGTAATATGTAACTGTCCGCTGTTGAAGGCATCCATGTAAAATCATTAGTCTCACAGAAAGACGTGTGTGGTAATGATATGGTCCGGTCCTCAGTCCTGGGTCATTATACTGGTCATGGTTTCAAATGAACTAAAAAATTTAAAAAGCAAAAGAAGAAATATCTTAGTCTGTATTTTAATAGACTCTAGCCTTGACAAAAGGCCACACACAAAAGCACCTGCAAAGACTCCCGTTCAGGAAGGAGATGCTGCCAGTAGGGGCATCTCTGGCGCTAACCGTGGTCTCGGTGAGGGACTCTACCGACTGTGAGCCACATAAGGGGGAAAGGTGACAGCCATCTGTGGCCCTCTCTTTTAGCCTTGACATTTAAAAATAACTTTTATGAATTAACAGAATTCTAGATCTGGCTCAACCCAAACCAGCTGCATCTTATTGTGGCTAAAGAAACCAAGGTAGGAAAAGGTTAAGTGTTTTATTAAATATCTATGGACCCACAGTTAGCAAAAGACCTGAGACCACAGTTTCCCAACACACAATCCAATCCTCCTTCACTTAGTTAATAACTGCTTTGGCCAGCTCAACAGGTGGGCTGTCTATGACCAGTTTCCAGCTACTTACAAGTCTTCAGCATAAAACTGGAAACAAGGCCACTATCACTGAGGAATTTGGCAGAACACAGAATTGTTGTATGCTCCATTTAATAGGGTCAGAGCAGGTCTCGCCACCTATGCGTCACTCACTGCATTCAGCGAAACGACTCATAAGGTGCAGAGGCCTGACTTATGTTGGGTGATAAGTCAATGAATGAATCAATCAGCGCCAATGGCTCCAAGTAGCAACAGAAACACACTTAACCTAGTAACACGTCATAATTTCCTTCCATCTATGTTAGGGGGCTTTTAAAAAATTCTACTTGCTATTTTCCAGTTAACTATCTATTTCTCTGTTTATCTGTGTGTGGATATGTTTGCATTTATCAGCTGCTTTAGTATCCGTATACCAAGTCATGGAAGGCCACATAGAAATTAAATAAACAAAGGGGCCTGGGTCCCAGAGCAGAGCCCAAGAGGATCCATGTTCCAGGAGACACCAGTTGGTCAGGGAAAACAGAACACTAGAGATTAGCATCATGATGAGACAGGGCACCGAGCAATATCTGTTCAGAGGTAAGTCAGCATTCCAGAAGCCATAAATTCCTCCAGGTAAAGGCCTCAGAGGGCAGGACATGTAGAAGGTTCTGGAATCTGACAAATAAGAAAAGGCAAGAAAACACCACCAGCAGCCAACATGTAGACTCAAGTCTAATCGTCAGATGAAAGCAACTCAAGATTTGTACTTCCTACTTAGGAAGGGGGAGACGCTGAGGGAAGAGACGAAATTGAGACCAGATGTGTATTGAGCAGGGAACACACGTGACACAGAAGCAGTGGTAGCTGGTCAGGGAGAAATCACGGCTGTGGGTTTGCACAAGGGCAATGACAACTTTCACAGTGTCATAGGAAATCTGGAGTCATCTTCTTATCTCAAAACCATCACACAGCTCACACACAATCACACACCATTCATTGAGAGCATTTTACACACAAAGGACCACACTGAGCTCTTAACATGTCATTTACTTCTCCAAAAAGAGACTGTTGCCCTTGTGATTCACATGGAGAAAGTGAACCTTGGCTGAGATGAAATGACTTGCCCAAGGTAACACAGCAAGCCATAGAGGGATGTGATCCAAATTACTCAGATCACTGAGTCTGGGCTCAATAAACTGTTGGCTAATTTAAATGCCTATGCAACCAAAAAACCCCAAAACATACACAGGATCCTACAACCGGAGGTTTCAGCTCTCAAGAGAGCGTAGGTGTCTCTGCATCAATGGTGCAGCCGACAGGTGAGCCCAGGTGGCTCAGAGGCCTGTCTCAAATCAAAAACATGTGGAGCCTGTATTCTTAATCTTTTTCTGACTTTGAGTATAAAGTTTCATCAGCACTTTAGAGATATTTTCCACATTTGTTGTCTCTCTGTAGTGTCCAAACCCAAAACTTATCAGCAGTGGCTGGCAGGCTGAAAATTTTCATATATGGTAAAACTCTACTCCATACTGATTAGAAAGATTGGGGGTGAAGGGTTGGTGGAATTTTTAAACAGTAAAAACCTTACTTTTCCCTGAACAATCGGGTGCCATTGCTTTATTTTTATCAAGAACAGTAACAAACCTAAGCAATACAACAACCATTGCCGTATGCAGGCCCTGCTTTTATGAAAAGGCTAGAATGCTTTGCAATT
>NW_016107683.1:0-9259 GCF_001604975.1 Cebus imitator
AACCCCGTCTCTATAAAAATACAAAAAACTTAGCTGGGCGTGGTGGCAGGTGCCTGTAATCTCAGCTATTCGGGAGGCTGAGACAGGAGAATTGCTTGAACCCAGAAGGCGGAGGTTGCAGTGAGTCAAGGTTGTACCACTGCACTCCAGCCTGGGCAAGAAGAGTGGAACCCTATCTCAAAACAAAGAACAACAACAAAACATGCTAACAAAATGCTAAGGCAGGGTACGACTTGAGAAGTCATTGCTGAGACAGGGGATGGGACCTGGGAGCTGTCCAGCTCCTGAAAATATGAGGCAGGAGACAGAAGAACTAAGATTCTCTACACAGCAGGACAATGTGCCTTTCGCTGTTGAGGAGACTGGGGGTGGACAATCACCTTGGGGCTAAGAAGCCTCTGGGAAAAGGCCCACACCGCACTGTTGAGCCAGCCCAGGGGCTCACACGCCCCCAAATCCCCACCCCCAATGCTGTCCAGAAGGCCACAGGCCACACCACTGCCGGGTGAGGTTGACGAAATGCTGCCTTCTCACATCGGGTTCTAGCAACTAACGTAAAAAATGTAAATAATGTTATCGAAATTAGGATTTTATGCTGTTTCAATTCAAACAGAAATTCAGTTGAGGAATTAATAGCCAGGTGTGGTGGCTCACACCTGTAATCCCAGCGCTTTGGAGGCTGAGGTAGGTGGATCACCTGAGGTCAGGACTTCGAGACCAGCCTGGCCAACATGGTAAAACGGCATCTCTACTAAAAATACGAAAATTAGCTGGGTTTGGTGGCACGCGCCTGCAATCCCAGTTACTTGGGAGGCTGAGGCAGGAGAATCGCTTGAATGCAGGAGGCAGATATTACAGTGAGTCAAGATCACACCACTGCACTCTAGGCTGGGCAACAGGTCAAGACTCCTCAAAAAAAGAAAAAAAAACAAAACAAAAAATATTGTCTCACTAAAAGTAAAAGTAATGACATTTTGAACTTAGGAAAATTTTCTCAGGCAGAGTTTTTCTTGTTTGACTTAAAATTTTTTGAAATACAGTCCAGAGAGTGGCATAATGATGCCCACATGCACAAAACAGATTTAACAGTTACTAATATGTTGCCATGTCTGCTTCATGTTTTTACATTATGAAATATTGTAATTTGCAGATCTCACAAAATTTCACTCCTAGCTACTTCAGTATGCACCTATAAAAAAAAAAGTAAGCATGAAAGTGGGGTGTGGTGGTGGGCACTGTTGTCCTAGCTACTCAGGAGGCTGAGGCAGGAGCATCGCTTGAGCCTGGGAGGTCGAGGCTGCAGTGAGCAGTGATTGCACCACTGCACTCCAGCCTGGGCAACAGAATGAGACTCCGTGTCTAAAAAACAAAGTATGCATGGTTTCCTACAAAATCAGAATAACATATGGTAGCTGACACATTCAAAAAAATCCTGCATATTATCAAATACTCAGAAGGAGTTTTCTTTCTTTCTTTCTTTCTTTATTTTTTGAGACACTCTGGCACCAGGCCGGAGAGCAGTGGCGCAATCTCAGCTTGCTGCAACTTCTGCCTCCTGGTTTTGAGCGATTCTCCTGCCTCAGCCTCCCGAATAGCTGGGATTACAGGTGTCCACCACCACGCCAGATTAAGTTTTGCATTTTTAGTATGCACAATGAAACGGGGTTTCATCATGTTGGCCAGGATGGTCTCGATCCCCTGACCTTGTGATCCACCCGCCACGACCTCCCAATGTGCTGGGATTACAGGCGTGAGCCACTGTGCCCGGCCAGGAGGAAGTCTTCAAAAACCAGTTAGCCTCAGAAGGTGGGAGAAATGCCAGGCCATGAGGACACAGCCATGGGAAATGATATTTACATGGCTAAGAATCTGAGTTTCCTGTGAGAAACAACAGAAAAAAAAAATCCTCCTTGTACAACGAGAGAAAATACTATTTTTTTCCATGAAACCATAAGGGTGTGGGCAGTGTAAACCCAAAATTATGCATGAGAGCTTCCCCAGAGCTCCGTGTGGGTGGAGAAAGGTGTCCTAACTGCTGCCCTGCCTGCTATCTTGGTACTGGGAACCTGTGAGAATTTCCAAGCCCGACACCCTGCGTCCTGGCTTTTCCCAACAGATGCAGAGCACTGCGTGCGTAGCCCAGCTGGGCAGCACCCAAAAGGCGAGACAGGCCACCGGCTCCCAGAGCTGGGCCCTCCTGGCTCCTGAGGACCCTCTGGGGATGGCTTTGGTCAATACAGCCCTTTCTTTCTCTGCTCTCACAGCCATGGGCTGCACATGCTCTTTCTGAAGCACTGAGACTCCCCCAGCCGAGGCCAGCAGCCGGACTCAGCCATGTCCTCTCCCTCACTCCAGACTTCCTCAGCTCCTCAGTCTTCACAGCTCGTCCCAACACAGCCACCTGCCCCCAGCAGACCACACCGGAGTCCTGTGCACTGCAGCTGCTCCCACAGACTCACGCTCAACCCTCACTGTGGTCCTGGCTTTCAAGGCCATTGCACCTGGGAGGAGATGGAGGTGTCAGCTGCTGTCAGGGCACCTGGGTCATTCCCATTTGCTCCTGATGCAGTGACTCTGCCTGTGGGATCTGGCTGGGAACCTCTCTCCCACCCACTGCCAGGGATACATTCTGAGCCCAGGCACAGCCTCCTTAGTCCTTGTGCCTCACTGCCTGCTGGGACACCCTAGGATACCTGGGAGGCTTCAGTGTGACTTTCCTGGTCAGGATCCCATCTGACACCTGCATGGAGGCAAGTCCCTGATGTTCAGCTGGAGTTCAGCAGGGTCTGGGTCACCTTCCTTCCCGTCCACCAAGGGCAGGTCTCCATCGTGGTCCCTTGGGTGGGGCTCCCAGGCTGCACTTTTGCCCCCAGGGCTACACCACCCTTCCCATAGGCTAAGGCCTGATAGGAACACCCTGCAGGGTGAGGGAATAAGAGAGCTTCCAGGTGCAAACAAAACATCAGCAGATACTTAAGTTACCGCCTGTACAAAAAAACAAATGTACCCTTTACCCACCTGTTGAAAAAGTAAGCTCTGTGTGTTCTGCCATCCCTTCAGGGAAACAAGCCCCTGAATTACCCATTTCAGAAGCGTGGCCCCCAGGTGCACGGGGTGAACATGAGCAGAGGGGAGGGGTGTGCTGACCCATCTGACCCTTGACCCCAGCGCCGTGCAGGGAGAAACGCAAGGGGCGGACTTGGCTGCTTCCCTCCACTGTCACAGTGGGTGAGGCGGCCTGACGCCTGAGTTCCACAGAGCCCTCTTACGGGAGGAACGCCGTCCCGGAACGGCCGTAAGGAACAGAGGCACTGAGACCACTCGTCAAACCAATGCCCCATTTTACTAAAAACCACATGTACATTACATTTTACGAAACAGCCCCTTCCTTAACCCCATAAAAGAATGGGGATATTCAGGAGCTACAGGAACAGGTCCCCCTCCAAATGCTCAGGGCTACCTAGGCCTCCCCAGACCCCTCGTCCAGTGCAGGGCAGGGGCAGCATAGCCTGCTCACTGCTCCCATCAGCCCAGGGTTCCTGGAGCCCGTCCGGAGCCCTCAGTGCCTACCCAGGGCCAGAGGGAACACCTGCGGGGGCAGCCTCAGCTGGACTCACAGCCACTCCCTGCCTGGGCGGCATCCAGCCTCAGGAGGAGGAGTGCGGGTACCCATAGTGGCTGTGGTCAGCCTCGCCCAGGGTCACGGTCAGTGACAGGCTGGGCTTCCGTTCCAGCTCCTCCTCCTTCGGGCAGTGATGTGGGCGTCAGGCTTTGAAGAAGTCTGAGATGTAGCGGACCTGGCAGAGTGGAGGAAGGTGAGACTGGGCAGGGGCTGGGCAGGCACCAGGGACATGGACATGAGCAGGAGGGGGGTCCCAGGTGGGCAATGAGAGAAAGAGTGCCTGTGGGGGGAAGAGAGCCCTCTTAGTGGAGAGCACTGGAGTGCTGACAGGCCCAGGGAAGGGCTGCAGTGTGCAGGCAGGAGACCCATGGAAGGAACTGGGGGAAGAAGGTGTCCAGGGAAGGACTGGGTTTGGGCAGAGGGGTCCCAGGGGAGAAATGGGGGGAAGGGAGGGGCCCCCAGAAAGGATTGGGGTTGAGGGAAGGGGTCCCGGGGAGGAATGGGGGAAGGAGGGGTTCCATGAATGGACTGGGGTTGGGACAAAAGGGGTCCCAGGGTAGGATGTGGGGGGGAAGGGAGGGGTCCAGGGAAGGACTGGGGTTGGGAGAAGTAGTCTCAGCAGAGGAATGGGGGAAGGAGGGGTCCCAGGGATGGACTGGGGTTGGGGAAAAGGGTCCCATGGGAGGAATGGGGGGAACGGAGGGGCCCTCAGAAAGGACTGGGGTTGGGGGAAGAGGTCCCAGGGGAGAAATGGGGAGAAGGGAGGAGTCCAGGGAAGAGCTGGGGTTAGGGTAGAGGTCCCAGGGGAGGATGGTGGGGGGAGGGAAGGGTCCTGGGATGGACCGGGGTTGGGGGATCCCAGAGGAGAAATGAGGGGAAAAAGGGGTCCCAAGGAAGGACTGGGGTTGGGGAGAAGAGGTCCCAGAGGAGAATTGGGGGTAAGAGGGGTCCCAGGTATGGACTAGGGTTGGGGGAAGGGGTCCCAGGAAGGAATGTGGGGAAGGAGGCATTCCAGAAAGCACTGGGGTTGGGGGAAGAGGTCCCAGGGGAGAAATGGAGAGAAGGGAGGGGTCCAGGGAAGAACTGGGATTGGGGGAAGGGGTCCCAGGTGAGGATATGTGGGGGGAGGGAAGGATCCTGGGATGGACTAGGGTTGGGGGTGTCCCAGAGGAGAAATGGGAAGAAAAAGGGGTCCCAGGGAAGGACTGGGATTGGGGGAAGGGGTCTCAGGGGAGAAATGGGGGAAGAGGAGTCCAGGGATGGACTGGTGTTGTGGAAGGGGTCCCAGGAGAGGAATTGGGGTAAGGAGGGATCCCAGGGAAGGAGGGGTCCAGGGACGGACTGGGGTTAGGGGAAGGGGTCCCAGGGAAGGATCTGGGGAGGAAGGAGGGGTCCAGGGAAGAACTAGAGTTTGGGGTACGGGTCCCAGGGGAGAAACCGGGGGAAGGAGGGGTCCCAGGGAAGGACCAGGGTTGGAGGAAGGGGCCCCAGGGGAGGACTCCGTGGGGCAAGAGGGTGCAGGGAAGGACCAGGGTTGGGCAGAGAGTGGTCCCTGGACAGCACAGGTTGTGAATCAGGGTCAGAAGCTCACAGTGAGGCCAGCCACCAGCGCCCCCTGCAGGAGATCAGCAAGGACGTCGCTCCAGTGATCAGACACGCGGGTGTAGCCCACATAGAGGGCAAAGGCCACCAGGAAGAACTGGACCGTGGGTCGCAGCAGCCGCGCCCACTTCCAGCAGAGCCGCGCCTGCACGTAGAGCTGGGACGGGAGAGTGCGCCTCAGCCTGTGCCCTGCCAGGCCCTCCTACGCCCACTGCACAGATGGCAGCTCCGAGGCCGGGGGCACAGAACCGGCCAGCCCAGGGCGTCCTGTTTTTACAAACAAGTCAGTGAGTGCCCCCATCATCACCACGACCCACCCATTTTACAGCTAGAAAAACCGAGTTCCAGGGAAGGGGGTGACTTGACGGGCGAGCCCCGGAAAAACGGACTCACCGCCAGGAAC
This sequence comes from Cebus imitator, assembly GCF_001604975.1. Taxonomy (NCBI): domain Eukaryota; kingdom Metazoa; phylum Chordata; class Mammalia; order Primates; family Cebidae; genus Cebus; species Cebus imitator. Next base: position 5,628 of record NW_016107683.1, read on the forward strand.
ACCACGCAGTACATCTCAAAGAGGGCGTGTCCCGAGTAGAAAGACAACCTGGGGAAGGAGAGGCGGCAGGTTGGCTGATAAATAGATAAACAAAATGTGGTGTGTCTCTACCACGGAATATTATTCATCCATAGAATAAATCAAATACTGACACATGCTATGACATGAAAGAACTCTGTAAACATTGTGCTAAAGTGAAGAAAAAAAAAAAAGCCAGCCACAAAAGATCACACAATGCACAATCCTGTTTATATAAGAGGTCCAGATTAGGCAACTCTCTAGTGACAGAAAATAGATCAGTGTTTGCCTATGGGAGCATAAGGTTATAGGAGAGTAGAAGCTAGTTGTAAAGAAATGTAGATTTCTCTATATGGTAATAAAAGCTTCTAAAATTGATTGGGGTAATAGGTGCACAGCTCCATGAATATTCTAAAAACCACTGAATTGCATACTTTAATAAATAAATTGTATGGTATGTGAAGTACATTTCAATAAAGGTGTTAATTAAAAATACATATATATATAATGGTGGCCAGGCATAGGTGGCTCATACCTGCCTATAATCCCAGCACTTTGGGAGGCAGAGGCAGGAGAAACACTTGATTCCAGTAGTTCGAGACCATCCTAGGCAACATAGCATGACCCCATCTCTACAACAATGGATAAAAAATTTACCTCTGTGTGATGGTGTATGTCTGTAGTCCTAGCTACTTAAGAGGCTGAGATGGGAGCACTGCTTGAGCCCAGAAGAATGAAGCTACAGCACATTAATCACAGCACTGCAATGCTGCCTGAGTGACAGAGCAAGTCCTTGTTTCTGAAAAGAAAAGGAAAAAGAAATGCAAGTTTTAAAAATTGATTTGTGAGAGTAACCAAGTTTAAGGAGAAACAGAGGAAAAAAGAGCACTGAATGGTGAGGGTAGTGGCTGATTTGCCTCAGTTGCTAGCTAATTAATTGGCTTCTGAAAAATTTCTTACTAAAATCCCAGCTCTGGGGGTCAGTCATGCAGTCAAATGATAAATCCTAAATCCTTTACAAATGCTCATCATCTTTCTTTACATGCCTTCTAGTGAAAAATTCTTAAGTGCCTAAATATCAAGTGGCCTGAAATGATAGCAGCTGTTTATTAAAGAAATACCATCTCAGCCAGGTGAAGTGGCTCATGCCTGTAATCCCAGCACTTTGGGAGTCCAAGGCGGGCAAATCACCAGAGGGCAGGAGTTTGAGACCAGCCTAGAAAACATGGAAAAACCTCATCTCTACTAAAAATACAAAAATTAGCTGGGTTTGATGGTGCATGCCTGTAATCCCAGCTACTTGGGAGGCGGAGGTAGTGAATCTCTTGAACTCAGGATGTGGGGCTTGCAGTGAGCCAACACAGCACCACTGCACTCCAGCCTGGGCAACAAGAATGAAATTCCATCTCAGAAAAAAAGAAAAAACAAAAGAAATAACATCTCAAATTTTGTTTGTTTTTGAGATGGAGTCTTGCTCCATCACCCAGGCTGGAGTGCAGTGGTGTGATTTTGACTCATTGCAGCCTCCACCTCCCAGGTTCAAGTGATTCTTCTGCCTCAGCCTCCTGAGTAGCTGGGATCACAGGCACGTGCCACCATGCCGAACTAATTTTTTATTTTAGGTAGAGACGGGGTTTTGCCATGTTGGTCAGGAGGATGTAGATCTCTTGACTTCATGATCCACCCTCCTCAGCCTCCCAAAGTGCTGGAAATATAAACATGAGATTTTAATTATAAGCACTGCACCCAGCATTTAACATCTCAATTTTTGAAAAACATGAGTCAAATATTATTTTTCTTTCCTCATTTTACAGGTGTGCAACCTAAAGGGCAGAGAACTTAAACAATTTTCCTAAATGGCAGAATGCAGATTTAAATTCCATCACTTTGGCCTCAGAGTTTGTGCTTTATTTTATTATGATAAATCTTTTTTAAAACCAAGAGACTTATGCAAAATTCTGCTAGGATTAAAAAAAAGAAAAAAGCCTCTTCTTTTTCTTGACCATGGCTGCAGGCAGGGCTCACACTGCATTTTCTTTATTTATATATGTCCTGCTTGGATGGAGACATGACGGGAGCTCCCTGTCATGTCCCCCTCTTATGAGCAGACCCCATAAGCATGGAGAGAAGGAAATACATTAGAGGGTGTTGTAGGAAATGCTTTCATTCCAGGTACTGCAGTTTAAACTACACCTAAACTTTCTTTCCTTAAAAGAACAGAAAAAACAAAGAGGACAAAAGATGAAGAAACATTCCACGTGACCCCCTGCATCCTATTTGTTGTAATAAAGAAAAAGCATTTTAGGGATTTTTTTTTGAGTGCAGTTTGTAAGGTGATTCATGTTATTTATTTTATGTTAATGATTTTCAAAATGTCAATTAAAAACATTCAGAAATTTAGCTTTATCACAGGCAGCTGTGCACATATGAAATTAGCTTGGTTAACTTCATCTGTATAAACATATAGCTAGTGAACTGACATAACTAATAAACTGAAGAATCAACAGAAACATGCCAAAGACTGGCCCTTATTTTCCATGGTGATCTCAATTTCAGGAATCTTTACATTACTCTCAGGGCTTCATGGTCTTTTAGGGGACTGCAAAGCTGTAAAATAAGCACAGAATTACTTTAGAATATTGTAGAAAAATACAGAAGAAGATGCTTTATAAGAGCAGAGTATAAAACTCATACCATTTGGTGATTTTCAAAGAAACTTGCAGAATTAAACTTGTAGTGTAATTCTCCACAAGGGGCTCAACAAAGCCTTGGAAACATAAATGAACTGGAATTGCACATGTGACACTTTCAGTAAATTTAAAAAAAAAAAGAAAGAAAAAGAAAAAAAGGTCCATTAAATAAAATACCTTAAAAAGCCAAGAAACTAACTGCAAGTCCCACAAGGACATTGGGCAATGATTCTGTATGATTTCAGGAATGCTGATAAAGAATGTCTTAATGTAGTAAAGTATAATAAGAAGTACATGTAATCTCTTACCTTTAGTGTTTATTTTACTAGCCATTCCAGGAGGGAAGTAACAGATAACTAGTTCAGGTCTAGAAAGAAAACCAAGAAACGTTACAGTAACCAGTACAATGGGGGTCTCACAGCTAGTAAAATGGTCAAGATATGACTAGGGATTTTTCCTAAAGGCATTCAGAGTCATCCTGTAATGTAACAGTAATTTCTATCATTGTGGACAAAAACTCTGACTTTTCCTTCCCATGACTGGCAAGTAATTACATAAAAAGTAAATTACTTCTTTCATAAAGAAAAACAAAATTAACACTAGTGTATATTCTTTAGTAACTAAAATTCTGCAGAAACCCAGATATAATAAGAAACTCAATTATCCGACCAGGTGTGGTGGCTCACACCTATAATCCCAGCACTTTGGGAGGCCAAGGTGGGTGGGTCACATGAGGTCAGGAGTTCGAGACCAGCCTGACCAACTTGATGAAACCCAGTCTCTACTAAAAATACATAAATTAGCCAGATGTAGTGGTGCACGCCTGTTATCCCAGCTACTTGGGAGGCTGAGGCAGGAGAATCACTTGAACCCGAAAAACCAAGGTTGCAGTGAGCTGAGATTGCACCACTACACTTCAGACTG
>NW_016107683.1:9359-11966 GCF_001604975.1 Cebus imitator
GTTCCTTCTAAACTCAACTGAAGGCACCATATATCACAAGCGAGATGGCAAGAAATTAAATAAATTTTAGTCTTTTTATGCCATTCCAATTACCTCTTGGTCAGTTTACAAACATGTTTCAGCAAATGTTGGAGGAGTTTTTCTCCCTCTTTAGGAGTCCTCTCTCACTTTATGCTGCCTAACAAAAGACCTCACACACTTAGAAAGAAGATGGAGACAGGCCAGCTTCAGGACATGCTGAACAAGGAGAACCAACTGTCCCCAAAAGAGAGGGTTCTACACCACTCTGAAAACTTCACAATTGACCAGCTACACACAAATGCCTGAAATATGGAAGTCCAACAAGAAAATGAACAATTGGTGATATCAAGACTTCTGACCCAAGGGCCTGCAGCTGGTGTGACCATTCATCAAAAGATCTCTCTTTAAAATGGAGACACATTGGACTGTGACATGCAATAAAAGAACTGAAGCAGCAAAGTGTCTTGATTTGGGTTTCCTTTCCACCTTACCCAGCTCCAGCCAGTGAAGAAGTGAGCATGCCTGTGGTGCTCCTGACACATCTGGGGTAGTTCCCATTCACAGTGGTCAACCTTTGGGATTTTCCCACACATTTTAAGGTCATCATTCATCTATGCTAACCTATAATGTGCAGATAAAAGCTCCTTTTTAGAGACTGCTAAGAAAATTGTCAAATCTGAAAGCCCACGAACTGTCTCAGCCAGGGGGGAACACATGTAGGAAAGACTATGGAACCTGATGTCAGAAGCCTAATCTCAGGTAGACCTCTACAGATTTACAATTGTGAGTAATTAACTTGCTTTCTCTAGGCTCTGTTATTCTCATATAAATCACAAGAAAGGTAGACCGAATAGTCTCCCAGGTCAATTCCAATCTTAACATCCTCTGGCTTGTTTAAAGAATGATTAAAGAATGATACTAATACAGCTGAAACTGTGGCATAACCCCAATAGGAGACTGCTGGGATCATGCTAGGCAAAACTAGTCCACACAGACAGAGCCATTCTGACCACATACCTCCCTATGCCAGCTATCATACAGATATGAACCACTGGTATGAGAAGTCCCTTCTACATAAGACATTGACTGATTCAATAATAGGCTGATTTATTCATTCAACCAACAAGTATTTACTGAGCACCTTGTAGGTATTTACGGATACAAGAGAACAAAACAGACAAAATCCCTTCCCTTATGGAGTTACATTTTAGTGAAGGACGAGGGGAAGTCAGGCATAAAATAGGAAATATAAATTAAGGATATATTTTATGCAGAGCAGTGTTGGGATTCACTCAGGGTGGCTCCCAAAATATTAAGGGAAATATTAGGGAAGTTATAGAGTATAGTATCAAACCTTTTCGGAAAGCCAAAATGTGTTAATGAGCCGGGTTGAAGACAGCCAGTCTGTACCTTAGAGCTTTAAGGTAAGGACTCAAACAAGGTGACTCAAACATAAGATAATAAAAGCTTCCCCAGTTAAATCTGTTTGCCCCACATTCCTTTGTCTCTACTCTATTTACTCATATAAACTTTGTGCTAGATGGCCCTCTTGGGGGAGGTTGAAAAAGAATTACTAGTTAACGGTGTTTATTCTGGACCTCAGAACCAAAGGTTTTTATGATTTGTAAATCCAGTCTTTTATCCATGTTAATTATTTACAAGCATGTTGATTTAAAACCTGTTATTAAATCTATACTGAATAAATGCAAGAAGGAATAAGGAGTTGTAGTCAATTAGCTGCAATCACCCTCTAAAAGCAGCTGAGGACCCCTTAGCCCAACTCTTGCACTGTATTCTGTATGTAAGAGAGTATTTCATTCATCCGTTGCTAAGACAAGGTTTGCAGGACAGACCTCCGCAGGTAGTGATCAAAGTCTCAGAGCAGCCTGGAGGCCCTTGATAAAGTGACTTTTGAACCACAATCCAAAGCAGTGAGAGATTGAGCTATGCAGACAGTAGGGGAAGAATGTTCCAGGCAGAGGAAACAGCAAGGCCCAGAGATAGGACAGGATCAAGCCTGCCTAGCATGCTAAAGGAAACAACATGAGCTCAGTGTTTATAAAGAGGAGTAAGAGCAGGAGAGTAGCAGGAAGAACAGTGAGACAGGTGGCAGGGGCCAGGTCATATACAAAACAAAGCCACTGGAGAGTTTGAACAGAGAGGTAATTATGATCTAAATTCCACTGTGAAAGAATTGTACTAGCTGTTGTATTGAGGGTAGAGTGGCCAGGCACGGTGGCTCAATCTTGTAATCCCAACACTTTGGGAGGCCAAGGCAGGTGGATCACTTGAGGACAAGAGTTCAAGACCAGCCTGGCTAACATGATGAAACCCTATCGCTACTAAAAATGCAAAAAATTAGCCGGGCATGGTGGCTCATGCCTGTAATCCCAGCTACTAGGAAGGCTGAGGCAGGAGAGTTGCTGGAACTCAGGAGGCAGAAGTTACAGTGAGCCTGGATCATGACATTGCACTCCAGCCTTTGTGACAAAGCAAGACTCCATCTGAAAAAGAAAAAAAGAGAGAGAAAGAGAATAGACTGAAGAAGGCAAACATGGAAACAAAAAAAGCCAGTTAGAAGACTAT
>NW_016107683.1:12646-16189 GCF_001604975.1 Cebus imitator
AAGAGGAAAGAAAGAAAGAAGGAAGAAAAGAAAAATAGAAATGTTTCATGACTTTAAGGCAATATAGAAACAGCTAAATTTTTTATAGAAATCTGAACCACATTATAAAGCCAGAAAAACATACTAGCTAATATTATTTAATACACACAGTACTAAATAGAAGAGGTAATAATTTGAAAACAAACATCAGTGTAACATTATTGGACTTAAAAATATATATTTTTTAAATAACAGAAGAAGAAGATTCTTCTGAACTATACATTTCAGCTAGCATTTATTTACAAAAGATTAAAATAATACAACAGCTACCAAAAATCAAGAGCTAGCCAGACACGGTGGCTCACACCTGTAACCTCAGCACTTTGGGAGGCTGAGGCAGGTGGATCACTTTAGGTCAGAAGCTGGAGACCCCATCTCTACTCAAAATACAAAAATTAGCCAGGTGTGGTGGCACTCACCTCTAGTCCCTAGGGAGGATGGCCTGAATCTGAGAGGCGGAGGTTGCAGTGAGCTGATTGCACCACTGCACTCCAGCCTAGGTAACAAAGAAAAACAAAAGTCAAGAGCATGGGGAGTGTTAAAATCAAACATAACCAATGGTCTCCCATCAGAACAGCTCCATTTTTTGGCAATCACTATATGTTAAAGTCTATTTGCTACACATTGGTATTTGCACTAAAGTTTCAAGTGCACATTAGTGCTGACTTAGGTTTAATGTCCTCTGCTGTACACTAAACTTGAAAATCACACTTACATATCAAAACAAAAGTATCTTTCCTTAAGGCAATCACCTTTAAGACTGCTTTAAAATGACAAAATGTGAATATTGTTTTGATAATTTCACAGTAACTGAACATTATTGTCTTTAAACAAAACAATCTAATAAATCACCATCAAAACAAAAGCCCCACAACATAATCTGTTTCACCTTATAAAAAGCACTAACATTTATAAGACTGTCATAGTCAATTTATAAAACAGTTATAGCTAGTTATTTTTACTCAAAATAGTACTAATTTAATAACATAATAAAAGCATATGCCGAGTGTGGTGGCTCATGCCTGTAATCCCAGCACTTTGGCAGACTGAGGCAGGTAAATCACTTGAGGTCAGGAGTTCAAGACCAGCCTGGTCAACATAGTGAAACCCTGTATCTACTAAAAACACAAAAATTAGCTGGATGTGGTAGTGCATGCCTATAATCCCAGCTTCTTGGGAGGCTGAGGCAGCAGAATTGCTTGAACCTAGGAGGTAGAAGTTGCAATGAGCCGAGTCCATGCCCCTGCACTCAAGCTTGGGTGACAGAGCAAAATTCTGTCTGAAAAAACAAACAAATAAATAAATAAAGACATGAGGAGGAAGAATTTATTATGTATTTATATGCCAGGCATTATGTGAAGCACTTTACTATCTTATCAGATCTTTAAGACAGGTCATCAGTTCTCATAACCACAGAAGAGGATGATACTAAGGCTCAGACAGGATAAGAGATGTGGCTCCGCTGTGTCCCCAAAGTCTATGCTTTTAGATAAGATTAAGAAAATAATTTGTTTAAAAAAAAATTCAATTCAATTCCTAAGATCCAGGTCTTTGCAATAAATATGTAAATAAATCCTCAATGTCCACGCTTCCCAGTAGCACATGTTATGACTTTTTTTTTTTCCTTTAAAATGCACTAACAAAAGCCAGGTGTGGTAGCTCATGCCTGTAATCCCAGCATTTTTAAAGGCCAAGGCAAGAAATCAAGGTCAAGAAATCAAGACCATCCTGACTGACATGGTGAAACCCTGTCTCTGCTAAAATTCCAAAAATTACCTGCGTGTGGTGGCACACACCTGTTTTCCCAGCTACTCAGGAAGCTGAGGCAGGAGAGTCACTTGATACTGGGAGGTGGAGATTGCAGTCAGCCAACACTGTGCCACTGCACTCCAGTCTGGTGACAGAGCTTAACTCTGTCTCAAAACAAACAAACAAACAAACAAGAACCTACAAAAACCAGGAAAAAAGGCTTAAGCTATTATAAAGTGCAAGAAACACTAAGAGAACCTTAAGCACATAACTAAAAATATTGTGGAAAAGTTATTGAATTCATTAGCAAATTTACTCTAATTCTAGGTTTTCATTTTCATTGAGAGGTAGGTTATATCATTCATATTGAAGACAAAAATGTTCATTTCAAGTATAACTTCAATATGGTTTATCATGTTTAAATGTTCACTTAAAGCAATTTAATTAAAATTCTGCATACTATACAATTTTATAGCTTGCTAGTAATGTTGCAAAGTAAATAGTCATCCAAATAGAAACAGCAAAATACATAATGTTTCTACTGGTTGTTGCTATTTTTAGGTGAACATTTGATATATGCCAACAGATAGATGATAATAACAAATTGCTAACTTCTTTCATTATGATATAAAGGTAGCTTCAGGACAGGATAGTGTAAGGGTAAAGAAGAATTTGAAATCTAACATTAACTCAGTGATGCATCAAGATAAAAGTAGAGACAACAGGGGCATCTTGGTAAATACCATTTATTTTATTTTATTTTATTTTTTGAGAAAGAGTTTTGCTCTTGTTGCCCAGGTTGGAGTGCAATGGCAGCATCTCAGCTCACTATAACCTTCACCTCCTGGGTTGAAGTGATTCTCCTGCCTCAGCCGCTGGAGTAGCTAAGATTACAGGTATGCATCACCACACCCCGCTAATTTTGTAGTTTTAGTAGAGACAAGGTTTCTCCATGTTGGTCAGCCTGGTCTCAAACTCCTGACCTCAGGTGATCTGCCTACCTCAGCCTCCCAAACTGCTGGAATTACAGGCATGAGCCACCGCACCCCACCAAATACCGCATGTAACAGAACAGATTAAAGAAATACATTTTCTCAGCTTTGCAGTAACGTAGAAACAAATAATGTTTCTATTATTTAGACAGACACTGCAAAGCACCTTATAAGGAAAAACATATAAAAATGGCACAATTGACCAGCAGCACTGGGCTTGTCCACAGTACTCCCATGGTGAACAGTAACTGCATTGTGTAAATGCTCATGAACAAAGTATTACTGGACTTTTCCAATTTAGATGTACTACATTTTCTTTCAAACAGTTCTTCAACTTCTTTTCATAGATCAGTGATAGAATTATTTCATTCTCTGAAAACTCAGCAAAAGTTGATTCTCAATAATACATCCCTATGTCAGAGCAGAACTAAAATATAATGACTTATTTCCTGTATTTTACATTCTAACAGTCCATATCATTTTACTGCTTTCAAAAAATTTTTTCTGTTTTGGTGGTTCTTAGAACTAGTTTAATGGGAGAATACAAGAGAAGTTTTAGGGCAGGTGCAGTGGTGCACACCTGTAATCCCAGTACTTTGGGAGATTGAGGCAAGTGGATCACTTGAGGCCAGGAGTTCAAGACCAATCTGGCCAACATACTGAAACCTTATCTCTACCAAAAATATAAAACAGCCAGTTGTAGTGGTGTGCTTCTGTAATCCCAGCTACTGGGGATGCTGAGGCAAGAGAATCACTTGAACCC
>NW_016107683.1:17139-20414 GCF_001604975.1 Cebus imitator
GGTGGGAGGTGTAGTAATGGAAGCAGGAAACTTAAGTCATTCAAGAAGGGCAGCACAAACTGAGGATTGTAGGCCATCTCCAGGGCCAGGAAAGGGATTCTCCTGCAGAGCCTCCAAAGACATTGGCCCTGCTCCCCCCTTGAGTCAGTAAGACTGACTTTAGAATTCTGGCCTTCAGAACTGCAAGGGCATACATCTATTTTGTTTCAAGCCACTAAGTGTGCGGTAATTTGTTGCAGCAGCAACAGAAAATTAGTATTGTAGTGAAGCCTCAAAACCCACCTGTAGGGGCCGGGTATGGTGGCTCATGCTTATAATTCCAGCACTTTGGGAGGCCGAAATGGGCAGATCTCTTGAGGTCAGGAGTTTGAAAACCCATCTCTATACAAAAATTAGCCGGTGCAGTAGCGCATGCATGTAATCTCAGCTACTTAGGAGGTGGAGACATGGGAGTCCCTTGAAACCGGAAGGGAGGAGGTTGCAGTGAGCTAAGATTGAGCCACTGCACTCCAGCCTAGGTGACACAATGAGATTTCATCTCAAAAAAAACAAAAAACAAACAACAACAACAACAAATCACCTAAAGAAGGTTTCCAGTTCTGTCCCCCACCCAACCCCCAGAAAAAGAAATTTCTTGGATGTGGACTATGAACAGGGAGAAAAAAGCATCTCCTCATGACAGAGCCCTACCCAGGAGAAACCCAAGGGAAGGCATTGTTAGGCCTGCCACTCTGCCAAGGCCATTTTCTTTTTCTTTTTCTTTTTTTGAGACACAGGTTCACTCTGTCTCCCAGACTGGAATGTAGTGGCATGATCTCAGCTCACTTCGGCCTCTGTCTCCCCAGTTAAAACAATTCTCCTGCCTCAGCCTCCCAAGTAGCTGGGATTACAGGAGCATAGCATGCCTGTCTAATTTTTGTATTTTTAGTATAGACAGGGTTTTGTTATGTTACCCAGTCTGGACTCGAACTCCTGGCCTCAAGTGATCCACCCAACTCAGCCTCCCAAAATGCTGGGATTACAGGTTTAAGCCACGGCACCCAGCACTCACCAAGTCCTTTGATCACAGTCTTTTTCAGGTGATTAGTCCTTGTCTAGTCTGGCTCTGCCACAGTCTCCCTCTCACCAAGCTGGAATCCCTAGCTACTCTGCAGAAGAGGAAAGTGTGTACCGCAATCCCAGCCTGGTATGGTTTAGATATGCATTTAACTCATGGAACCTGGCTACTCCCCAGGCCCTGGAGAAAAATGGGTTTCTCTGTGAGCATGATAGAGGATCAGCCTGTCTGGCACCCTTGCCCCTCACCACCGATCTTCCTGCTTCTTCTTTATAAACAGGCTCAGAGGGATGGCCATTGAGTTTTTGGTCAGCCAGGGGCTTGAACACGATGGAATGTCTTCTAATACAGGTGACTACTATAAGCAATAAAACAGGTTGGGTTTGGCAGCTCTCATATGTAATGCCAGCACTTGGGGAGGCTGAGGCTAGAGGATCACTTGAGTCCAGCTGTTTGAGACCAGCCCAGGCAACAGGGTGAAAGCCCATATCTACAAAAAATAAGTTAGTCTTGCATGGTGGTGCACCTGTGATCCCAGCTACTAAGAGGCTGAAGCAGGAGGACTGCTTGAGCCTGAGAGGTGGAGGATGCAGTGAGCCACAATCGCACCTGGATGCAGTGAGCCTGGATGACAGAGTGAGACCCTGTCTTTAAAAAAAAAATTCCATTGTAAGGATGAAACAGGCTGAGTACAGTAGTTCATAGCTGTAATATCCGGACTTTGGGAGGCTAAGGCAGGAGGACTGCTTGAAGCCAGGAGTTTGAGGCCAGCATGCATCACATAGGGGGACCCAGTCTCTAGAGAAAACACCAAAAAACCAGACATGGTGGCACATTCTTGTAGCCAGCTACTCGGGAGGCTGGGGCGGGGGAGGGGTAGGATTGTTTGAATCCAGGGAAGGTGGAGGCTGCAGTGAGCCATGATGTCACCTCTGCACTCCAGCCTGGGTGCAGTAGTACAGTCAGAACTCAGCGCAGCCTGCACCTGCACAGAGTGAGACCCTGTCTCAAAACAAAGAAAAAAGGCTTGGGGCTCATGCCTATAATCCCAGCACTTTGGGAGGCCGACGTGGGCGGATAACGAGGTCAGGAGATCGAGACCATCCTCGCCAACATGGTGAAACTCCATCTCTACTAAAAATACAAAAAAAATTAGGTGGGCATGGTGGCGCACACCTGTATTCCCAGCTACTCGGGAGGCTGAGGCAGGAGAATTGCTTGAACTCAGGAGGCAGAGATTGCAGTGAGCCTAGATCGTGCCACTACACTATAGCCTGGGATTATAGGTGCATGCCACCAGGCCCGGCTAATTTTTGAATTTTAGTAGAGATAGGGTTTCACCATGTTAGCCAGGCTGGTCTCCAACTCCCGACCTCAAGTGATCCTCCCACCTCAGCCTCCCAAAGTGCTGGGATTGCAGGTGTGAGCCACTGTGCCCAGCCTGATTTTTTTCAAGTGTTTAAAAATATAAAACCAATAAACATTATTGTGCAGCTCATGGGCTATATAAAAACAGGTGATGGGATCTCTTTCTCCCATGTAGATACTGTATGCCATGGTTTCCAGAGCCTTGGCTAGATGTTTGTTTGTTTGAGACAGAGTCTCTGTTGGCCAGGTGGGTGGAGTGGCATGATCTCAGCTCACTACAACCTCCGCCTCCCAGGTTCAAGCTATTCTCGTGCCTCAGCCTCCCTAGTAGCTGGGATTACAGGCACTACCACACCCAGCTAATTTTTTGTAGTTTTAGTAGAGATGAGGTTTCACTATATTAGCCAGGCGCTCTCAAGCACCTGGCCTCAAGTGATCCACCTATCTTGGCTTCCCAAAGTGCTGGGATCACAGGCATGAGCCCTGGCTAGGTACATTTAAGGTATAATGGCATATGGAGGCTGAGGTGGAAGGATCACTTGAGGCCAGGAGATCAAGGCTAGCCTGGGCAACATACCAACCAAAGAGATCCTATCTGTACAAAAAAAAATTTTTTTAACTAACTGGGCATGTTGGTAGTACACACCTATAGTACTAACTACTTGGGAGGCAGAGGCAGGAGAATTGCTTGAGGCCAGGAGTTCAAGGTTACAGTGCGCTGTGATCACGCCACTGAATTCCAGCTGTGAGACAGAGCAAAACCCTCTTTCTAAAAATTGTAAAAAATGTTTTGTTTTATTGAGACAGAGTCTTGCTACATCACCCAGGCTGGAGTGCAGTGGTGCAATCT
>NW_016107683.1:21728-26827 GCF_001604975.1 Cebus imitator
ATGCAGACTGGAGTTGGGGTGGGGCTTGGTGAGAGAATGGGTTCAAGTAACCTGTGAAGGACTCTCAGAAAGTCACAGCAACTTAAAAATCATTTATTCTACCCCTCACTTACACATTTTCCAGAAATAGAAACCAAAGCTGAGAGAAGGAATACCACTATCCCAAAAGCACCATGCTGGTGGGGAGTAGGGTTCTCAAAGAAAACACAGGACATCCAGTGAAGTGTGAGTTTCGGACTCTCAGTGTATGTCCCAAATAATGCACGAGGTTTAAACTAAAATCTTATTCACTCTTTGTCTTCAAAGGTAACTGTGCATCTGTATGACAATTTGCTAAGTCTGACAACCCTCATGAGGGCGAAATGAAGATTAGGAAAATACTTAAATGTAATAAGCAAACATGCAAAATGAGGACAATTCTGTTCCCATTTTGCAGACAAGGGAATTGCACATTAGGGAGGTGACTTGCCCCAAGGCCACCCTCACAATCGTCAGAGTCAGGATTTGAACACATTCCTGATTCCAGTGGTCTCAACTTCACTGTTGTGGCCAGGAACACCCCCCAGTCCTACTTCTGTGTGTGCATGTTGTGTCTTGAATATGACTCTCTCCGCATCATGTAAGTGGGCCATTCCCCTCCCTGACATTGAAGGAACCCATCTTCAGCAGGTGCCTCCTGAACTAGCAGACCCCCATGAGCCCAGATCCCTGGGACCTGGTGGCTGCCCTTATCACATTCCCCGACTCCCCATCTTGGGATCCAAGTCTGACCCTCTTCAGGATCTGCAGCTGTGTTCCAGGAAAGGGGACCCTATCCAGACCCCAAGGGAGAGTACTTGGATCTCGTTTTTTGGTTGGGTTTTTTAAAAATATTTTTTATTTATTTATTTATTTTGAGATGGACTCTCACTCTGTTGCCCAGCCTAGATAGAGGGCAGTGGTGTGATCTTGGCTCACTACAACCTACGCCTCCCAGGTTCAAGTGATTTTCCTGCTTCAGCCTCCTGAGTAGCTGGGATCGCAGGTGCTTGCCACCACACCTGGCTAATTTTTATATTTCTAGTAGAGATGGGATTTCACCATGTTGGCCAGGCTGATCTCAAACTCTTGACCTCAGGTGATCTGCCTGCCTCAGCCTCCCAAAGTGCTGGGATTACAGGTGTGAGCCACAGAGCAAGTTTATTCTTTCCTGAAAAAGCAAGTTTTTTAGGAAAGTAAAGATAGAATGGTTACTCCATAGAGCAGCCCAGAGGGCGCTGGTGCCCATCTTTAGGGTTATATCTCCATGACATGCTGAACAAGGGGTAGATTATTCATGGCTCCCCTTTTTTAGATTATATAGGGCAACTTTCTGATGTTGCCATGGCGTTTGTAAATTGTCATGGCGCTGGTGGCAATGTAGCAGTGAGGATGACCAGGTCACTCTCCTGGCCATCTTGGTTTTGGTGGGTTTTGGACTGGCTTCTTTACTGTAACCTGTTTTACTGGCAAGGTCTCCGTGACATGTATCCTGTGCTGACCTCCTGTCTCACCCTGTGACTTAGAATGTCTTCACCACCTGGAAATGCAGTCCAGTAGGTCTCAGCCTCCTTTTACCCAGCTCCTATTCAAGATGGAATTGCTGTGGTTCCCATGCCTCTGGCAGCTGGGCTCCTCAGGATCTCCTGACATTCTGTCCCCTCTGTCCCCAGCTCCTGGGTCCCTCCACCATCGCTGTCTTCCTGAGCCTCCTCCCTCTGAATTTCTTCATCACCAAGTAGAGGAATCACGGTCAGGTTCGGCTTTTGGGAAAGGGACGGACCAGGCAGGAAGTAGGGAGGAAGACAAAGGCCCTGGTGTGGGCGATGGGGAGGGGAGAGCTGAGTGGGAGCCGGCGGGTCTGGCTTTGTTCTTGTCTCTGCGAGTTGCCCATTGTGTAGACCTGCCCCGCTCCTTCCCCATCACAGTGGATGGCGGCTCCTCTCTCCAGTGTTCAGGCCCCAGGCCCTGGGTCACATCAATGCCTTTTTCTCCTGCACTCCATCAGTCAGCAGATTTGCTTGACATCACCTTGAAAATGCATCCAGCAGCAAGGTCCTGGCTCACTCCCTACTTCTGCCCCAGCCTCTCTCCACTTCCAGCCACAGGAGACCTGTGTGAGCTGAATCCATTGCACCCTCTTCTGCTCAGACCCTCAGCAGCCCCATTTTCCTCGGTCTGAGCCAGCAGACTCACCCTGAGCTGCCTCATTGCCTCCAGCCTCACCTTCCACCCGTCTCCCTCCCTTTCCCACCTACCCCTCTTCCCCATCCTCACACCTGCCTGATGTTCACACATCTCTCCAGGCATCTGCTTTAGCTATTTCCTCCACCCAGGACCACTCTCACTCCAGAAGACCCTTGTCCCCTCCAGCATCCCCTGCAGTCAAGGCCACCTCCCTCACCACTGTCCAGCAAGGACATGGCCCACTCATCCCTCTCCTACCAGCAGCTCCCTTCCTTGGCCTGTCCTGGGTTCGTTTTTGCTTTTCCCCAGCACTTCCCACTTCCTAAAGAGCCCTGCAGGAAGCGCCTGGCAGGGGCTGATGGCCTCGCTCTCCTTAGACTGGAAGCTCCGCAGCAGCACGGGCCACTCCCTGTGGCAGACTCAGTAACTAGTTAGTGCTCAGCATGCAGAAGGTGCTGGATCAGTGTTTGAGAACTAAGGAAGGAAGGAGGGAAGGGAGGAGTGAAAAGGAGGGAGGGAAGGAAAGATAGGAAAGGGAAGGGCAGGTGGAGGGAAGGAAAGAGTTGAAAGAGGAAGAGAAGGCATGAGGGAGGGAAGGAAGAAAGGGAGGAGGGAGGGGAAAAAGGCAAGGGAAGAACAAAAGGGCAGGAGAGCGGAAGAAAGGAGTAGGGAAGAAAGGAAAGAAAGGTGGGAGAGAGGGAGGGAGGGAAGGGGGATGGAGGAAAGGAACTTATTTCCTCTCTAGTCCCAACTGTCCCAATATCCATCTGTCACTTGGACTGTTTCTCCAGCCTCTGCGTGGCCTCCTTCAGGCATGGTGGCTCATACCTGTAATCCCAGCACTTTGGGAGGTAGAGGCAGGTGGATCACCTGAGGTCAGGAGTTCCAAAACAGCCTGGCCAAAATGGCAAAATGCCATCTCTATTAAGAAATACAAAGATTAGCTGAGCATGGTGGCAGGCACCTATAATCCTAGTTACTGTAGAATCTCAGGCAGGAGAATCACTTGAACACGGGAGGCAAAGTTTACAGTGAGCCAAGATCATGCCACTGCACTCCAGCCTAGTAACAGAGCAAGACTCCATCTCAAAAAATAAAAAACCTTCTCCAGGCAGCTGCCTTCTGATGATGCCCCTCTCCCTCGGTGAAGCACGGGAGACCCCAAACGCCTGCCTGACCCTAAAGTGCCAAGTGACCCTGCCCACGCACTCCTCTGGCCACACTGAGTGTCCTCCGAGTCATGCTGCTCCCGGTGCCTGGGTTTTTGCTGCCCTCTGTCTCAAAGCATCCCCTCCCTCTTCCTGGCTATATCCCCCTATCCTCTGCCTGCCCAGCACCCACCTCCTGGTCATTTAATGTTTAGCACACGCTGTAATCCCAGCACTTTAGAAAGCCGGGGGCAGAGGATCACTTGAGTTCAAGAGCTTGAGGCCAACCTGGGCAACATAGTGAGATCCCCCTAACTCCACCAAAAATGTGAAAGAAAAAAAAAAAGGTATAGCTCAGGCATTACTCACCTCCAGGTAGCTTTCCTAATGGTGCCATCCACAGGTGGTCTCAGGGGCAGCCTCTGTTCTCCAGGCATCAGAAGCTGCCTCCCCAGAGTAGTGGTCCCGGGTCAGCTCCTGCAGGAGTCCAGGCACAGGATGATGGTGGATGGATCAGGACTGAGGGTCAAAGATGTGAAGAGGCAGACAGCTTTGGGACGAACTTGGTGAGATCAGTGGTATTTGCTGCAGGGTGACTGTCAGGCTGTAGGGGAGAATTCTGGACCAGCCGTGTCTTCATCTCTCTCTTCCCTCCAATCCCAGGAGAGCAAATGAGCAGAAGGACTCGTGGGCCTGGCTTACCAGCTCCATCCTCAGGAACTCGAGGACCATCAAGTTCCATGGCTGGGAGGGAGCCTTTCTGGACAGAGTCCTGGGCATCCAAGGCCAGGAGCTGGGCGCCTTGCGGACCTCCGGCCTCCTCTTCTCCGTGTCGCTGGTGTCCTTCCAAGCGTCTCCATTTCTGGTGATGTCACTCTAGTCTCTATGCTGAGCAGGACTGGGGAAGGAGTGTGGGGGATGGTGGTGAGGTAGGTGGAGCCTCCCAGATCCTACCACCCTGTCCATCAAAACCCACACATTTTGGATCCTGTTCTCTCAGAGTTCCTGCTGTCTTCTGTGTGAATGAATTAATCACATCATTCTGGTGAAGGTGGCAGCGGCTGATGAGGTCTGCTGTTCTGAGAGTTCCAGGCTTCTACATGCGGGGACGAGGGTTCAGGTGCAGGTGGGCTGCAAAAGTAGAATCCGGGGTCTGAGTGGCTTCCCTGCTGCTGGCCAGCTGATGTCCACAGCCACCCTGTCACTGATCCTTGTCCTTGACCTGCCATTCTGTCATTCATTTCCGATGGCTGTCAGAACACTCTTCCCAAAGCACAGCTTTCAGAAGACTTTAAACTTTATGTTGATGCATAGGCCAGGTGCAGTGACTCACGCCTGTCATCCCAGCTCTTTGGGAGGCTGAGGTGGCTTGAACCCAGGTGGTGGACATCACAGTGAGCTGAGATTGTGCCACTTCACTCCAGCCTGGGTGACAGAGCAAGATTGTCTCAAAAACAAAATAAAACAAAAGGACCACAAATGGCACAAACACCTAGATCCCTGCAGTGCTGCTCTCCCCAGGAGTCCCCAGGCTCAGCCCTCATGTCTATCACCTTCACAGAGAGGCCTTTCCTGACCACCTTCACCACCACCACAGCACCCCTGCTCGTGCTAATGCACTCTACACCTGCACCTGAATTTCTCTTTACTTTTTTATTTTTGAAGACAACAGAGTCTTGCTCTGTTCCCCAGGCTGGAGTGCAGTGACGCAATGTCAGCTCACTGCAACCTCCACCTCCCAAGTTC
>NW_016107683.1:27102-29039 GCF_001604975.1 Cebus imitator
GAGCCACCGCACCTGGCCATAACTGCTTTAGTATTTATTCTTCATAGCGCTCTCCACCTGATGTGCTGTCTGTGTTAATGGTTTGTTTATGGATCGCCTGTCTCTTTCCCCCTTATTAGAATGATGGATGCATTAAGAGGGCAGCAAATTTGTTTTGCTCATTGCTGTTTCTGCAGAGCCTGGAACCCTGCCGGATGTGTGATAGCCAGGAAGTAGTTATTCATAGAATGAATGAATGTAAGAATGAATAAATGTCCGCGTGCTGTGGCTCATGCCTGTAATCCCAGCACTTTGGGAGGCCGAGGTGGGTGGATTGCTTGAGGTCAGGAGTTTGAGACCTGCCTGGACAACATGGTGAAACCCCATCTCTACTAAAAATACAAAAGTTAGCTAGGAATGGTGTCACACACCTGTAATCTCATCTCCTCGGGAGGCTGAGGCAGGAGAATTGCCTGCACCCAGGAGGTGGAAGTTGCAGTGAGTCGAGATCATGCCACTGCACTCTAGCCTGGCAGAAAGAGAGAGACTGTCTCAGAAATAAATAAAAATAATTTTAAAAAAAGAATGAATGAAAGACAAGAAGGCCTAGATAGAAGGAATAAGTTGCAGTAATCAATAGTGCACAAGGGAAATTACAGTGAATGAGAATTTATTTGAGTGTTTCAAGATAGCTAAAAGAGAAGGATTTTCATGTTCCCCAAACAAAAGATAAATATTAGAGGTGATGACTGTCTCAGTTGCCCAGATTTAATCATTACATATTGTCTACAGCTGGGGTCACAACCCTCCTGGCCACAGATCAGTACCAGTCTGTAGACTGTTTTTGTTTTTCTTTTTGTTTTCATTGAGACAGAGTCTCACTCTGTGCAGCAGTGCGATCTCGGGTAAATATCACCTCCACCTCCGAGGTTGAAGCAATTCTCCTGCTTCAGCCTACTGAGTAGCTGGGATTACAGGCATGAATCACCACACCTGGCTAATTTTTGTATTTTTAGTAGAGACAGGGTTTCACCATGTTGGCCAGGCTGGTCCCAAACTCCTTACCTCAGGTGATTCACCCTCCTCATTCTCCCAGAGTGCTGGGATTACAAGTGTGAGCCATTGCGCTGGGCCATTTTTTTTTTTTTTTAACACGAAGTTTTGCTCTTGTTGCCCAGGCTGGAATGCAATGGCATGATCTTGGATCACTGCAACCTCCGTCTCCCAGATTCAAGCGACTTTCCTGCCTCAGACTCCCAAGTAGCTGGTATTACAGGTATGAGCCACCATGCCAGGCTAATTTTTGTGTTTCTAGTAGAGAAAGGATGTGTGAAGTCAGGTTGGTCTCGAACTCCTGATCTCAGCTGATCCACCCGCCTCAGTCTCCCAAAGTGCTGGGATTACAGGCATGAGCCACCACGCCTGGCTCACCTGTTAGGAATTGGGCAGGCAGCACAGCAGGTGAGCAGCGGGCGGGCGAGGGAGGCTTCATCTGTATTCACAGCAACTCCTTATTGCTAGCATCACCACCTGTGCTCCATCGCCTGTCAGATCGGTGGCGTTGTTAGAGTCTCATAGGAGCGCAAACCCTACTGTAAACAGCACATGCGTGGGAGCTGGACTGCATGCTACTTATGAGAATCCAATGCCTGTTGTTCTGTCACTGTCTCCCGTCACCCCCAGAAGGGACCATCTAATTCCAGGAAAACAAGCTCAGGGCTCCCACTGATTCTACATTAAGGTGAGTTGTGTAAGTATTTCATTATATATTGCAGTGTAATAATAATAGAAGTAGGCCGGGCATAGTGGCTCATGCCTGTTATCCTAGCACTTTGGGAGGCTGAGGCAGGTGGATCACCTGAGGTCGGGAGTTCAAGACCAGCCTGGCCAACATGGTGAAACACCGTCTCAACTAAAGGTATAAAAACTGGCTGGACATGGTGGCAGAAACCTGTAAT
>NW_016107683.1:30993-44441 GCF_001604975.1 Cebus imitator
CACACGTAATACACACACACACACACACACACACACACACACACACACCCCTTGGAAATCTTTTTATATATCAGCATTTGCTGGTACAATTTAAATTCTATGGTAGATTTCATTTAGATTAATACAATCTAAATACTATTCTATTAAGTTCTACAACTAAAATAATAGGCAATGCATTTAAATGATTCAAATTTCAAAAACTATGAGAGTATGGAAATGAGTCTCCCATATGGCAGCCAGTGGCATATGTGTTTATTGAAATCTAAATGAGGCCGGGTATGGTGGCTCATGCCTGTAATCCCAGCAATTTGGGAGGCCCAGTCAGGTGGCTCACCTGAGGTCAGGAGTTTGAGAGCAGCCTGATGAACGTGGTGAAACCCCATCTCCACTAAAGACACAAAAAGTAGCCGGATGTGGTGGTGAGCCCCTGTAACCCCATCTACCTGGGAAACTGAGGCAGGAGAACTGCTTGAACCTGGGGGACAGAGGTTGTGGTGGGCCAAGATTACGCAACTTCACTCCAGCCTAGGCAACGGAGCTAGACTCCATCTCAAAAAAGAAAAAAAAAATCTAAATAAATTAACATTAAAGAAAATAAAGGATTTGGTTCTTTGGCTGCCTGGGCCACATTTCAGGTGCTCCACAGCTGCAGATGGCCTGGAAACATGGGCCTCATTGCAAAAAGTTCTATTGGTTGGTGCTGGTGTGGCCTTAAAGCTGCTCCCCGACCCCTCCTGAAAGCCAACCACTGTTAGGGTTTCTTTGGTGATTCCTTTCCGAGATAATCCATGCACACAGTCAGCACGTGGAGTTAGTATATCCACCTAAAAAAATCGGTGTCTCCCGTGTAGTGCGAATGACCATGTAATAGTCCATGGAATGGAATGTTTTTGGCTAGTTTCATAATGAAGTGCTCTTCAGTTTTTCCCAGGTTTCCTCTCTTACAATTATTCTGTGGTGAACAAATAATTTGCTGTCTCTCCCTCCCTCTATTCCCTCTTTTTTCCTCTTCCTACATCTTTTCTTCCCTTTCTCCCCCTCTTCCCCCGCCTTTTCTCTTCCCCCACCTTTTCTCTCTCCCCCACTTTCCTCTTTCTTTTACAAGGCCTTCTATGCAATGGCATGATCCTAAATCACTGCAGCCTTGAACCCCTTGTCCCAAGCGATCCTCTTGCCTCAGCCTCCCAAGTAGCTGGGGCTAAGGCCTGTGCCACCATGCCCTTCCATTGTTTTTCTTTTTTCTTTTTTGTGGAGATGGGTCTTACTATGTTGTCCAGGCTCATTTTCATCTTAGTAGATGCTTTTCATGGGTTCTTATCCAAGGGTACCTGGATGGAGCTTAGTCACTTGAAGCCCTTGTTATTGTGTTGAAGCTTTGTGTCTGTCTCCTCCATCCTGGGGAGAAGATTTAAAACTTCTATCCCCTTTTCAAGCAGATCGGTGACTTCAAAAAGGGTATGAATGTTGGGAGGCAAGGCGGGAGGATCACATGAAGTCAGGAATTTGGGACCAGGCTGTCCAAGAAGGTGAAACCCTGTCTCTACCAAAAATACAAAACTTACCTGGGTGTGGTGGTGCACACCTGTAGTCCCAGCTTCTCAGGAGGCTGAGGCAGGTGAATTGCTTGAATCTGGAAGGTGGAGGTTGCAGTGAGTTTAGATCGCACCACTGCACTCCAGTCAGTACAAATAGCAGCTTTAGACTTGATCCTGCCAGGCATGACCACTGGGCATGTTCAGCAGTGGATCTCCCGATTCTGCCTCAGTTTCCAGTGTCTTCTCAGTGGGCTGGAGTGGAGCATCTGAAGCCGGGGCTGGATGTCTTGCTGCATAAATACCCTCTCCACTTCCACCTGTGCCATCAGCCTGGGTGGGGAGAAGACCCATGTCAGGGGAGAGCCGTCTTCCTCCTAAAGCCCCACCTGTCTGATGGCTGAGATTTCTGCCTCATTTAGAGAACTCCCAGGGGTGCTTGTATGTCTTATTATTTGCTAAAAGTGCAAGCACAGATTGCCTGTACCTCCCCTCAGACCTTCCTGCTGCTCCCTATAGAGCTGTCTGAAGCCTGGAAATGTTTATGTGCCTTTGGAGAAATTCTAGTTCCATCTGCCCCAGACTCATCACAATTACAGTAACAGCCAGTGCTCTGTAACTTTCTGGAGCCTGTTCCAGCAGACAGGAGGTCCCTTCTTCAAGCCCTCTTTGTAACCCCATACAAGATAAGGAAACTGAGGCAGGTGACCTCATGAATACAAAGTGCCAGAGCTTGAGTTCAACCTCGAATCCCTGGGCCCAGGGGTTCGAGGCTTGGGTTCAACCTTAAAGTTTGTGGGATTTAAGGTTGGTGTGGGAAGTGTTCTGTTTGGCACCCCCTACCCCGGTGTGTGGGGGTTGGTTCCTGGGTTGCCTGGAGAGCCCCAGTTTACACCTGCTGACCTGACGCATTTGTGACTAGTGTTCTCTTTAACTGCAAAGTATTGTGGTTTGAGAGAGAAATTCTGTGCTCACCCTGTTCACGTGCACCCTGAGGAAGCTCTGACGCCACCGCGCAGCCTCTGATACACACTGGAGAAAGCCGGCACTAGGATGTGCCTGTCAGCAGGAAGAGCTGCGAGCATCTACATCCAGATGTAGACATATCTGTATACATACATTCATATACACACATCCGTATATATACACGTCTTTACACACATCCTCACACACATCTGTATACACACACATTCATACACATGTCTACATATAGACACATCCATGTACACGTCACTATATACACACATATCTGTGTATTTCCGTATATCTGTAAACATACACATCTGCACACATCCATGTACAGATACATCTGTACACAGATGCATACACATTCGTACACACACATCTGCACACATGTCGGTGGGGATCAGGGAAACACAGCATTAAGTGGTGACGATCTGGTAATAGTGAGTATTGTTTTGACATCTTTTGGGTGAACTGACTAGCTAGTGGCTGTCAGAGGAGTGTGTGGGGTGTGTCTGCAAGTTGGCAGGGCTATCAAACATGGCATTTGTAGTTGCTCATGGCTTTTCTAGAAGATCTCCTGTGTGGGGACTTGGATTGTAGTGAGCTGTCCCCGTGGCTCACCTGCCAGTGTCTGCACCAGTGACCAACAAAATTCTGGCTTCACAGGCCTCAAGGACTTTGGATTGTACGGTAAGAAACGCTACTGTGCCATCATTGGACGTGTCTGGTCGCCATATGGAGATCAGTTGCCAGTGGCAGGATGAGATCCAGGAGAGCCAGGAGGATGTTGCAGTCAGACAGGCTCGATGACCAGGGCTGGAGCTGGTGTGCGGTGGAGGTGGCAGATGGGGTTGACTCTAGTCACATTCCATAGCGATGATTGACTGAGTTCCTGATGGATCCAATGAGGGAGTTGTCAAGGAGAGAAGAGAAGTCCTTTGTATTTGTGTCTGAGTTTATAACACAGGTTTCTAATTTTGAGAAATCCAGAGTTTAAAAAATTGGGGAAGGGCTAGGCATAATGGTTCACACCTGTAATCCCAGCACTTTTGGGAGGCCAAGGCGGGCAGGTCACTTGGGCTCAGGAGTTTGAGACCAGACTCGCCAACATGGCAAAACCCTGTCTTTACTAAAAACAAAATTTAGCTGGGCACTGTGGTGTGTGTCTGTCACCCCAGCTACTTGGAAGGCTGAGGCAGGAGAATCATTTGAATCCGGGAGGCCAAGTTTGCAGTGAACCAGGATCCTGCCACTGCACTCCAGCCTGGGTGACAGAGTGAGACACCGTCTCAAGAAAAATCAAAAACTGGGGAAGGATTGGCATAGAAAGCCATTAGCTAGGCTGTCTCCTGCCCTCTCTTTGGTCTCAGCTTGTGTGATCATGGCTGGGCTTGCTGGCCAAGCCTGTCATTCCAGGTGACAAGAAGGACTTTTCAGGGCAAGACTGACCTGTAGCCACCCATGGTCAGAAAGGCCAAGCAGTTCCAGGTGCAGCTGGAGATGAAAATGGTGATGGGGGCAGCCCTGTCATCTTTACAGGGAACCTCACGTGGCTGGCGGGCAGCAAGCTGGCATCTCTGCATCGCTGAGCCATCTGCTGAGTGACCAGGCCCACGTGACAGGTAGGAGATGAGACCTCTTGTGCCCCGTCTCCTCCGTGACCAGGCTAGGGTGTGGGCCAGATGCCTCCTGATGGTCCTTATCACCCCAGTCTCTCAATATCAACATCCCATCTAAGGACAGACACAGGCTCAGCGTGAGCCCCCAGAACCTCCCAAAACCTCCAACTGCCCCCACAAACCTTCAAATAGCAGATTTCGGGCTGTTTTTATTCTTACCCATGATATGAAACACATGTAACATTTTGACCTAAAATACACAGGGCATTGAAAACACACACACACAGGCTGAGCAGATGCTGGTCCTGTGCCAGAGCCAGGGTGGTGACACCTGGGTGTGCCGCTTTGTGTTCTGAAAGATTCCAAGATAAGGACAGGAGCCGGGGCTGGGGGCACTTGGGCCGGTGGCTGTTGACCACCTCATGTGGGTGCTTGGGAGTCACAACAGCTGGTCCATTTCCACCTGCGTGTTCTGGATGACCTTCAGTGTTGCAGAAGCAGAAGCTTCAGAAGGTGAAATTTACTCAACAACCCATGATGTGTGGTTAATTCTTTTGTCATTTGTCCTATTTGATTTTCATTCTTTTTTTTCTTTCTTTCTTTTTTGAGACAAAGTCTCACAGTGTTGCTGGGACTGGATGCAATGGTGCAATCTTGGCTCACCACAGCCTCTGTCTCCTGGATTCAAGCGATTCTCCTGCCTCAGCCTCCCGAGTAGCTGGGATTACAGGTGCCCACCACCACACCTGGTTATTATTATTATCATTTGTATTTTTGTAGAGATGGGGTTTCAGTATGTTGGCCAGGCTGGTCTTGAACTCCTGACCTCAGGAAATCTGCCGATCTTGGCCTCCGAAAGTGCTGGGATTACAGGCATGAGCCACTGCTCCTGGCCTCATTCTACTTTATTCTTGGGCCAAGCACAGTGTCCCATGCTTACAATCCCAGAACTGTGGGAAGCCAAGGCAGGAGGATTGCCTGAGCCCAGAAGTTAAAGACCAGCCTGGATAATATAGTGACACACCTGTTTCTACCAAAATACACACACACACACACACACACACACACACACAAATTAGCCAAGGTGGTGGCACATGTCTGTAGTACCAGCTACTTGGGAGCCTGAGGTGGGAGGATCGATTGAGCCTGGGAGGTCAAGGCTGCAGTGAGCCATGATCAGGCCTGTCGGTGGCTGGTTGTGCAGGGCACAGATGTTGACTCTTCAAGGAAACTCCAACCCCAAGACCCCTGGGGTATCCTGAGTCCCCTCTTTGCCTGGGGTTGGGGGTGTTGGTCCCTGGGGGCTGACCCTTTCACATGCCTGCTCTCTGTCCCTGCAGCACTGCTGGAAAGGAAGGAGGAGGATGGACGGTGGGTGGCTGCCCTGGGTGCCAAGCTCTTCGTGCCAGGGCTGGCAGGGCTGCATGCCCTTGGCCTGCTGCAGCAGCGGGGCCAGCTCTGGACCAACTCCCTGAGGATCCAGTATAGCCTCCTGGGTAAGGCACCGCACGCCTGGCTGCGGGGCAGGTGGAGGTGGCGGGGCCTGCCCTGTTTCCTGTGACTGTGGCTCTATGAGCAAAGATAGGCTGTCATCACAGGATTTGCCATTAGTCATTCTGTGGGTTCTGAGTAGGAGTGAGATCTTATCTCTAAAATAAACCAATAATAAATTTTTAAAAATCAAACAAACAAAAAAAAACAAGGCCAGATGCAGTGGCTCACGCTTGTAATTCCAGCATTTTGGGAGGCTAAGGCAGGTGGATCGTGAGGTCAGGAGTTCAAGACCAGCCTGCCCAACATGGTGAAACCCCATCTCTACTAAAAATACAAAAATTAACCAGGCATAGTGGTGGGTGCTTGTAATCCCAGCTTCTCCGGAGGCTGAGGCAAGAGAATCACTTGAACTGGAGGCGAGCTATGGGAAGCACTGGGATGAGAGCAGCAACAAGAGGCATCTCCGTGTCACCCAGACCTTCAAGAATGACTCGGGGCCTCCCTGAGCAATCACTTCACAGAGGTAAGCCCAGCCACTGCAGCAGAGCCGTGCCCTGTGAGTCCAGCATGGACGGCGGGAGCTAGAGAACCCCTCATGGCCCTCTGGCCCTGGCTGCAAGGATGCAGACAGCTAAAACTCAGCCTTGGTGACTTTCCCTTTTGCATCTCCAGCCCCACATCCCCAGGGGTGAGAAACGCTTGTCACAGTGCCAAGGACTGGAAGGAGGGCTTGGGAAACACAGATTTCCAACCATAAAAATGCATTTTGGAAACAGCAGCTCGCTTTTAGTTTTTCCTGGAGTGGGGGTTCTTTTGCTGAGTTAGGAATGATGGTGTGCTCAGCAGCTGAACAGGTGGTGGTTCTTCTACAGCATGCATTTAACTTTGTACAATTTTTTTCCTTTTCATATCTAGTCCTGCAAATGGCGGTTTTTTTTTTTTTTTTTTTTTTTTTTTTTTGAGATGGATCCTTGCTGTGTCACCAGGCCGGAATGCAGTGGCACGATCTAGGCTTACTGCAACCTCTGCCTCCAATATTCAAGTGATTTTTCTGCCTCAGGCCCCCACATAGCTGAGATTACAGGCATGCACAATGCCTGGCTCATTTTTGTATTTTTAGTAGAGATGGGGTTTCACCATTTTGGCCAGGATAGTCTTGATCTATTGACCTTGTGATCCACCAGCCTCAGCCTCCCAAAATGCTGGGATTATAAGTGTGAGCCCCCGCGCCTGGCCTAACATTCATTTTTTTGTGGGTTGCTGTCTCATTCTTACAAGGTCTCCAAGCTGATATCCCTTATGCCTGCTGCCTCAGTTTCTTCAGTCCTCCACCTGCTTTCGAGTGTACAGCCTTGTTTCTGTGAAGCTCACTGCCACAGGGTCTCTTTCTAGTTCCATGATGAGCTCTTTGTGGCTGTGTGGTTGTTAAATGCTCACAGTGGCTGCCCCGACTGCCCTCCTGGCAGGACTAGGAACTTCTGGCCTCTCCACCATCCTGGGATAACACCCTGCCCAACGCCAGGGTGGGCGTCCCTCTGACTGGCTGTTGAATGTCACCTCCATATCTTCTCTGCTGTGCCAGAGTCCCATGGCCACCCACAGGGCAGTGAATTTGGAAGAGTGCTGTTTGCGGCTGTCATTGACTACAGTGAGAGGAGGCAGGAGTGTCGGCGCAGGGAAGGGGGCCAGGGCAGAGTCTAGGGGAACCAGGGCCAGCACCCAGTGTCCTCTCCCAGTCCCTGCACCTTCACACAGGATGCACTTGGCCGTCCCAGCACTATGTCACCCAGGGTGTTTAGTGGGGCTGCCACATCGGCAGGTGCTGCTTGGCTCAGAGCACACTGTCAGACTCCTAGGAGGCAAGCAGGGGTTCAGCATAAACCACATTTGTACAAACAGGTGCAGAGAGCCTCACATCACATTTAGGATTGGTTGGAACCCTCCCCCAGTCCAAGTTCCCAGACAACCTGTGAGCAGGCCATACAGAGGCGGCTCGGGTCTACTGTGACAACTTGCCTGCAGTCTCCAGTGCTTGCTGCTCTATTTCTTTTCCCCCACTTCCCCCACCATCTTAATCCCAGGAACAGACCCTATATCTCCTCGAGGCCTGGGCTGGGCCTCTGAACTGCCCAGAGGCCTCATAGTGGTTGGTGGCTGCCCATTGAAAGGCCCCCGACCACAATGAAGGATGGCTACCTGGAGGTGATGCTGTGGCCCCTGGAGGAGGTGTGGTGGGAGCGGGCAGAGGAGGCCATGTAGTGGCTGCAGGCCTGGGAACCCGGGATGCCAGGCAACCAGGATCCTAGGCCCATCAGGGCAGCACTGGGGGCTGTGAAAGTCACCCTGGAGCTGGTGAGTGAGAGCAAGGATAGGGTGTGGCTGGCAGTTGAGGATGACCGAGACAGCTCTCACTGTCCCCTTCCTCTCCAGGTGGCCCACCAGATGCTGTCCTGGGCTGAGGCCACATTCTCACGGGCACTGAAGAGGCTCTGCAAACCCCTGCTGGACCTGTATGACCTTGTAACCAGGTAACGCAGGGTTGGGAGTGGCGCATCCAGCGTTCCGGCCATATCAGGTACAATGCTGAATGCTTCGACATGCTCTGACTCACTGACTACTGACTGCCCTGCACAGAGGCTTCTTCACTCCCCATTTCAGAGAAGAGGAAGCTGGGGTTTCTTCCTCACTCCACAGAGACCTCGTGAGCATGGTCCTAGTGCAGGCAGGATTTTAGGAGCTGCTGCGGAAGAGCGCAGTGGGCAAGCCTGACCCCTGCCTTCAGGAAGCTTAGTTTTACTCAGAGACAGACATGAAGCCCAAAAAATCATCTGCAGCAGGGTGTACACCGCTCCCTGCAGAGAGCCTCAGAGTCACCTCTTAAGCAGGCCATTCTGCTATGTCACATTTCCTTGCTTTTGTTTTGTAATCATCTTTTTTTTGAGATGGAGTCTCACTCTGTCTCAGTGGTGTGATCTCAGGTCATTGCAATCTCTGCTTCCTATGTTCAAGTGATTCTCCTGCCCCAGCCCTTCGAGTGGCTGGGACTACAGGTGTGTGCACTAACTGCACCCGGCTAATTTTTTGCATTTTTAGTAGAGACAGAGTTTTGCCACTCCAGGCTGGTCTCAAACTCCTGACCTTCAGTGATGCAAACCCCTTGGCCTTTCAAAGTGTTGAGATTACAGGCATGAGCCACCAATCCTGGCCTGTTGTGTAATCTTTTAAACACATAAAAGCCCTTTCTTGCAGGCCATGCAGAATGTGGCCACTGCCCATTATTTACCACCACTGAGCCATACATTAGGTGGCAAATGCTAGAGAAAGAACATTGGTGAGATGGTGGGCTGGGGATCCTGTGGTGTGGCCATGGCCAGCTTTGAGGAGAAGGTACAGTTCAAGCAAGAGCCATGGGGCCAGTGTGGGAACAGAGCTCCAGGTGGGGGCACCACTGCATAGAGGGCTGGGAGAGGGATATGCCTAGCCTGTTTGTTTTTGAGATGGAGTCCCATTCTCTGTCATCCAGGCTGGAGTGCTGTGTTGTGATCTCTCTCAAATTCAAGTAATTCTCCTGCCTCAGCCTCCCAAGTAGCTGGGATTACAAGCATTCACCACCATACCCGGCTAATTTTTGTATGTTTAGTACAGATGGGGTTTCACAATATTGCTGGTCTCAGAATCCTGGGCTCCAGAGACTTGGTGCTGGGATTACGGGCATGAGCCACCTTGCCTGGCCTGTTTGAATAGCAAGGTGGAGGGGCTGATGCAACTGGGAGGGACTGGGAGGTCCCAAGCTGGGGGATGAGGGGAGGACTCTGGCTTCTGCTCTGACCTAGGAAGGATGTGATCACCCTTTCACTTCAAAAGGCCCCTTTGGTCCCTGTGTTGAGAACACAGGGGTGGTGGATAGAAGTGGGGAACCCAGTCTAGATCAGGGACCTGGGGACCCAATATCCTTTTCCCTCACAGCCATGAGGCCCACCAGGAACTGGGCTCCAGGCAAGGGGGCTGCCCCCTTCTTCCATGCTGGTGGCCTTGCAGAGTGTGTGGACTCCGGCTCTGCCTCTTACTGGGATTCCTCTGCATCGGCTCTGTGTGCCTCAGTTTCCCCAGCTGTAGAATAGGGACTAAACCCGTACCATGGGGAAATGGCTCCATGTAACACAAGTTCCTGCTCCTGCTGCCTTGTGGTCAGAATGTAGGCTGAGGAAGGGAAGAGCTCCCAGGGTGGGGCTTTGGCTTTGTTGAAGAATCACCTGCCTGGTTATTCACCTACCTGGTGAGTGGGATTTGGTGGGGGTGACAAAGAATGGATTCAACTGGCAGTGAGGGTGTTTAAGCTGCTTCCTGTCCCCAGCTGCCTGCAGGGTCTCTGGGCTCCCGAGAAGGTAAGTGAGGCTACATGCCCCTCCCCCTCACCGGCCCATCAACAAGAGTGAACAAGGTTCCTCTTCCCACTCCACCCCCACTTGAGCTGAGAGATCTCCCTGATCATTCAGATCTCACAGGCTTGACCCTACTCTACATATTGAGAAAGTTCCAGTCCTCCCTTCAATTGTAGAAATTTCCTAGACCTGTTGGCTGGGCACAGTGGCTCAGCCCTGTAATCCCAGCACTTTGGGCAGATCGCTTGAGGCCAGGAGTTCGAGACCAGCCTGGCCAACATGGTGAAACCCTGACTCTACTAAAAATTTAAAAATTAGCCTGGCATGGCAGTGAGTGCACGTAGTTTCAGCTACTCTCGAGGCTGAGAAAAGAGAATCACTTAAATCCAGGAGGCAGAGGTCGCAGTGAGTAGCGATCGTACCACTATAACCGAGCTTGGGAAACAGAATGAGATTCTGCCTCAAAAAAACAGTTTCCTACAACTTCCAGCTCCTATCCTTGGCATTCCTGCACACAGGCCCTGTGCTGCCCAAGACCCAGGGGACAGATCAGGCATGACATCAGACATCTGTGTCCTCAAAATCGGGCAGCTTGTTCCTGTCCCGGCCTCACTCCCACCTCCGCTGTCATGCCGGCCTCTGTCCTCCTCCACCTCAGTATGGGATTTCCTAGAACAAGGACAGCCCCTCCCAGAGAGGCACCCCCATGCTCTCCATGGCAGAGCTCTTCCTGCAGACCTGTAAGCTCCCCATCTGCAGCCAGAAGCAAGGCTCGGCCAGGCACAGCGACTTGTCCTGTGTGTTCCTTCTAGGAACTACTCAGTGGTGCTGACGTTGCCACTGCTGCCTCAGGGAATGAGCACCTGGACATGACCCAGGTGATCAGCTTTACCTGGTGGAGGAGAAGATGCTGCGGCCACTCCAAGAAGTCTCCAGGGCCAACATGCTGGCCAAGTTCTACCAGCTCAGATGCCGCCTGCTTCAGGGTCCCTGGGAGTGTGGGTCCCCCCCCCGGGCTGTGCAGCCCTCCTCCCTGGGAGCCCCCTGCCCCATGGGCACAGCAGCAGGGCCATGCAGGGGCAGGTACTGACAGGGCACAGGGAAGCCTGCAGAGGCTCATGGCATCACAGTGCCCAGCCCAGAGCTTACTGGACTTCCCAAGGTCCTATGGGACTAGGGCTGAGGTGGCACATCCTGCTTTTCTCCAGATTATAAGGCCTGGCCCAGCAGTGCAGCCAAGGGCGGTGCTGGGATGACCAGCTCTGGGCTCCTGGGGAGCTTGTGTGTGGCTCAGATGAGTCTGCTAACCTCTGTGGACTCGGCTTCCTCTACTGTGAAATGCAGGTAACCACGTGGCTCACTCATATGGGTAAGAGGCGTGTACTGTTCTTAATGCACGAGGGAGCCCCTCATGTCCATGGGGGAGCCATGGTACCCAGGTTTGGCAAGGAGTGGTTTATCTGTGTGGAACTCACACAGAGGCCTAGTGCTCCCTAGAAACATGGGTGTAGTCAGGTCTAAGCAGCACGCTGCTCTTGCAGAAAACAGCCTGGCCTTTAAGTTCTGTGTGTGTGACCACGGGATTCTCTGTGCCCCTCAGTTCTGACAGCTGACCATGGGGCTGGTAGTGCCTCCCTCGGGATGCTGGCCCTGGACATCAGGTGTCTGGCTGTGCACGATGGATGGTGCTTTCCCACCATGGGCAGGAGCACCCCCAAGGCACAGCTCAGGGGCTGCGCTGGCTGGACTGGTCAGACCTGCTCCTTCACAGGCCATCTGTTTCCTACCCTGAACACGGCAGGTCTGCAGGACACTGTTGTCATGTTTGAGGGAGCCATTGGCCATCCACTTAAACAGTCACTGTTTTTCCCCCCCAGTAGCTTCCTTGAGATTAAATGGATGACTTGTATGATTTTTTTTTTTTTGAAGCTAGGTCTCACTCTGTTGTCATGGTTGGAGTGCAGGGGTGTGGTCTTGGCTCACTGCACCCTTGACCTCCTGGGTTTAAATGATCCTCCTGCCTCAGCCCTGTAAAGCACTGGAATGGCTTAGCACCGCTGTGCCCGGCTGATGTGTGAATTTTAAGTGCATGATTCAGTGGCTTCTAGTGTATTCAGAATTGTGCATGTCTCACCACAATCGATTTTAAAACATTTTTATCATCCTAAAGTGAAACACTGCAGCTACCAGTCTGCCTGCTGTGTCCATGGCTGTGCCTGCTCTGGACATCTGATGTAAACAGAGGTATGACTGTGGCCTCTGAGACAGGATTTGTTACTTAGCACAGCAGTTTTGTAGCGCGTCTCAGGACTCGATTCCTCGTTAGGGCTGAATTGGCTGTAGCCCTTCAGCTCATGTCATCATGAAGCAGGTGGGGGATCACTGGGCCTCTGGCTGCTGCACCAGGGCAGGGGGACTCCTGGCCTCAGTGCAGCCTAAGCCAGGGCTCTAGGCATTGGGGAGCCCAGCAGGCATTGGGCTCCCACTGCAGTGGGTGGAGCTGCCTCCACTCACCCTGCCTTTGGGGCTGCTTCTCCCCAGACCATGATCTGGTGGCCAGGGCCCAGCACGTGACTTTCGATGGCAGGGTGTGGGACCTCAGCATCCAGTGCAGCAGCATCCTGCTGGCCCAAGACTTTGCTCACAACACATTCTCCCTGTTGCTGAGTCGGACAGGCTCGGGGCTCATGGCCCTGACTGTGGAGCTCAACCACATGAACCTCATCTTCTACCCCAGCCTGCAGGTGAGGAGGAGAGGTCTGAGCCTCCCCTGGAGACATGTGCCTGTGGCAGGCTGCCTGGGGTTACAGCCTTTTCAAGCTTTTCCCCTGTCTGTGGGTCAGCTCTCCTGCCCACCCCTCTGGCCCACAGGCCTACAGGATGTACAACTCTTCCCTGCTGGGGGAGAGCTGTCCAGACCTACAGCTGCCTCCTTCCATGACAAGGAGGGACATCTCCAGGATTGAGCTGGCCAGTGAGGATGAGGTCACCATCTCCTGTGACATACCCACCAGCCTCTGCAGCCTGACTCTGGGCCTCTGGCACTACGGTGAGTCTGGGCCCCGGCGAGGTTGGACCCACCACCAAGAGCCTCTTTGGGATGTACCATTCTCAGCTTCCAGTGCAACAGGTCCCCAGGCTGTAGGCGGCAACTGTGGTTGAGACGATGGCACTGAGGACCAGGGCTTTCTGCCCCCATCCCTGGGATACATGGCTCCATGGTGGAGTTGGCCCTTCTGTGGTCCTTCTGCCAAGGTACACAAAGGGTGGGCCTGGATTCTGGCCACTCGAGCTGAGGATGTGGAGAGGGGTCAGGGGCACACATGCTGTCCTTAGTCCCTGTGCTTTCTCTCCCTCCTCTGATGAGGGTTTGGAGCCAGAACCCTGGGCTCCAGGAGCCCAGAGTGGAGGTGGCAGGATTCTACCAATCCTCGGTGTGCCTCAGGCTTGTCTCT
>NW_016107683.1:44523-49799 GCF_001604975.1 Cebus imitator
CCCCTGGGGGAGGATCACGGGCTCTCAGGACCTCCTCAGCTTCCCTCCTCCCCACAGGCATATCTGCTGGCCTTCTGGGCACCAATGACAATGAAGCAGGCAATGATCTGATGTCACTGGTTGGCTCTGTGGCCCACAGCCTGGAGGAGCTCAGCCTGGACTGACAGGTGAGCAGGTGCACCTGCCCTTCCTCCCTCTGGCTGAGGCTCTTCAGGGCTGCTCGCTGCAGAGCCCCAGGAGAGGCAGATGGCTTGCTGGCTCTGCAGAGGTCTTTGCAGGCCCAGGGTTGGGGGCAGTCTCCTGCTGAGGCCGATGTATGTGGGTGATCCAGATGGTCCAGCAGGAGGCCTGAGTCTTGTGTCTGTCCTGCCAGGTGGATGGTGACTGCAGGGCCACCGAGAAGACTCAGCCAACCTGCCCAGGACAGAGCCCCACCCTGCCCGGCCTTCTTCCAGGACCCCCGCTCCAGATTGGGGAACGTCTGGGTGGTGAGTATAAGCCTGGCCCCTAGGGCACAGAAAGCCCTTTCCCCAGTCTACCCTGGGGAGTGGCATGGAGGAGGGGCCTAGGCTAGAGACAGTGACTGGGTGGCCCTGATTTCAGGTGGACCCTGCACGATTCCTCATCCTGTGTGTGCAGGACCCGGGAGCTCCAGCCTGCCTGCACTCTGGTGGCCACCTACATCTACCTGTGTGCCTGCAACTTTAGGCCCCTGGCCCCTCCTCCACAGTGCGGTAAGCTGCCCCAGCTGGCTGGCATCTGCCTTCCAGCTGGAGGGAAAATCCATCTCTCTCTCTTGCCATGGAGAACAAATAATTGTCATTCAAGGAGCTAAGAGTCAAAACAAAACATTTACGGCCTGATACAGCTTGGATGTGTGTCTCCTCCAAATCTCACGTTTGTTAGAGGTGTTACGTCCCTCATGGATGGCTTAGCACCCTCTGTTTGGTGAAGCGTGAGTTCTTGCTCTATTAGTTCACATGAGAGCAGAGTGTTTATAAAGAGCCTGGCACCTCCTCTCTCTCTTTGCAACCCTCCTGTTTCTGCTGTGATTGTAAGCTTCCTAGGGCCTAACCAGAAGCCAAGCAGATGCTGGAGCTGTGCTTGTACGGCCTGTAGAAATGTGAGTCAATTATATCTCTTATTTATGAACTGTCCAGGCTCGAGTGTAGTGACAAAATTTTGCCTCATTTCAACTTCCACCTCCCAGGTTCAAGCAATACTCCTGCCTCAGCCTCCCAAAAATACAGTCAGGTATTTTTGTAGAGATGATGTTTTGCCATGTTGGCCAGGCTGGTCATGAATTCCTGACCTCTGGTGATCCTCCTGCCTTGGCCTCCCAAAGTGCTGGGATGACAGACTTGAGCCTCCGTGCCCAGCCTCACTAGGGATTTGAATGTCCGCCACCATTTAGGGAAAATGCTTAGCCCCTGTGTTCACTCTGCTCTCATACCACAAAAATCACCATCAACACAGAAGATGACTTCTGTGAGCAAATGCATGGGGGTTTATCCCCCCTACCAGGGTGGACCTCTAATTCAGTTCTAACACTAGCTACCTTGAGATTCTTTAGCCAGTGCTGCATATGATTGCTACAGCCACAGCCCCACTAAAAGGGCATAGAGGTCAGTAACAACAAGAGGAGTGGACTTACAAGAGCTACAGATGCCAGAATTAGTGGCTACCATTCACAGACATTTAAAACTTAACGAATTCAATGGCAGAAGAGAAAATTGATCAATTGGAAAATACAGCAAAGGGCAGATGAAATGAGAGGATCCAAGATGTCTCAAAGAAATTCCAGGCCGGATGTGGTGGTTCATCCCTGAAATGCCAGCACTTGGGAGGCCAAGATGAGTGGATCACCTAAGGTCAGGAGTTCAAGACCAGCCTGGCCAACATGGTGAAACCCTGTCTCTACTAAAAACACAAAATCAGCCAGGCATGGACATGTGCACCTGTAATCCCAGCTACTTGGGAGGCTGAGGCAAGAGAAATGCTTGAACCCAGGAAGTGGAGGTTGCAGTGAGCCAAGATCTTGCACTCCAGCCTGGTGACAGAATGAGAGTCTGTCTCAAAAAAAAAAAAAAAAAAAAAAAAAAAAAAAAAAAAAAAAAAAAAAAAAAAAAAAAAAAAAAAAAAAAAAAAAAAAAAAAAAAAAAAAAAAAAAAAAAAAAAAAAAAAAAATTCAAGAATTAATACAGAGACAGGACCCAGGACCCTTTAGAGTCAGGAGGCACAATCGCCAATACAATAAATCCATCCATACCTAGACCCATCCAAACACAATTGCAGAAAAGTCAAAGAACAGGTCCTAAAAGCTACTGAGGAGGGTGGAAATAAGGAAGAACATGTTGAAAATTTCTTTTCCACCAGCAGCAATGGAAGACAGTGGAGTAAGGGAAAGTAAGCATGGGGTTAGAGTTGATACCCAGCTTAACTGCTACTTAATGAAATAACCTCTGAGCACTGATCTGTCTAGAGATCTCTTTACCACAAATGGACACTCAAGGGACACATCCACATGCTCATTTATGTACTGTCTGTGCCTGTTTTCCTGCTACAGGGGCAGAGTATCTGCAAGAGAGACCACATTTTTGCTCTCTGACTCAGTCAGGAAGAGGGAAAGATAAGCTACAGATTGGGAAAAACATTTACAAACCACCTACCAGACCAAGGACTCATCTCCAAAGACTCATCTCTAGAATACATAAAGAGCTGAAAGCTCAAAGGTAGGCCAGGTGCAGTGGCTCATGCTTGTATTCCTAGCACTTTGGGAGGCTGAGGTGAGACAGCTTGAACCCGGGAGGTCAAGGCTGCAGTGAGCCATGACTACACTCCTGGCTGCATGGCAGAGTGAGACCTTGTCTCACAGAACAAAACCTGCAAAGTAACAAATGGGAAACAAATGCATAAACATTGTTTTCACTCCCAGCCATAGAGAAACAAGGTAGTGCTACACACCTGAGCTCCAGTGAGTTCCGGCACGGGTTGCTGAGTTCAGGGACTCCACAGCATAAAGCATTAGTTGAACATCCAAACAGCCAGGTTGTGATTTCGGCATCCACTTATGAGTGCACTATAAAAAGCA
The DNA here is from genome assembly GCF_001604975.1 of Cebus imitator. Classification (NCBI taxonomy): domain Eukaryota; kingdom Metazoa; phylum Chordata; class Mammalia; order Primates; family Cebidae; genus Cebus; species Cebus imitator. Next base: position 47,615 of record NW_016107683.1, read on the forward strand.
CTCTTCTAGTATCAAAAAGGTGGTGGCTGCTGAGAATAAAGTGAGGCTTAGAGGCAGGAATCAAGGTCACGGTCTACCAACCAGATCCACTCAGGAAACAGCCTTGGACTCATGAAATGCCAAGACAGGAGGTGTTGTGGCTCCACAGGAAGCTTGGAGAATCTGGGAATTGAACAGAAGCACTCATTGTTCTGACCATGTAAATACAAAACTGTCAACTACTACAGCCATCAACAGAACATCTGGGAGGACAAGCAACTCAGATTGATAGCCACAGGGTGACAATGGACTATTATCTGCAGTTAGGATCCTCTCCCTTCCTCTTAGGGTTTATTTATTTATTTATTTTGAGACAGAGTCTTGCTATGTCACCCAGGCTGGACTGCAGTGGTACAATGTCGGCTCACTGTAACCTCTGCCTCCCAGGTTCCAGCAATTCTCCTGCCTCAGCCTCCTGAGTAGCTGGGATTACAGTCACGTGCCACCACAGCCAGCTAATTTTTTGTGTGTTTTTAGTGGAGACACGGTTACACCGTGTTGGCCAGGATGGTCTCAAACATCAGACCTCATGACCCGCCTGCCTTGGCCTCCCAAAGTGCTGGGATTACAGGTGTGAGCCATCATGTCTGGCTGGGTTTATTTATTTTTTTTTAATCAAGGGCTAAAATCTTCTCCTCTCTTGGACACCAGTGAAGTATTTAAGAAAAGTAGTTGCCAATTGCAGTTAAATTTTGAAGGACAAATTAAAAGGTGGTTATAAGTTACAACATAAAGGCATCTTATGAACTCTCATAAGTAAAGGAGGAAGAAATTAAGACACTTTTTATTATCTTTTTGAGACAGGGTCTTGCTCTGTCCTCCAGGCTGGAGTACAGTGGTGCAGCCTCTCAAGTAGTTGGGATTACAGGCGTCCGCCACCACATTTTTATATTTTTAGTAGAGATGGGGTTTCACCAGGTTCGCAAGGCTTGTCTCAAACTCCTGACCTCATGTGATTTTCCTACCTCGCAACCAACAAGAGAAATTAAGACATTCTCAGATGAACAAAAGCTGAGAGAGTTCATTACACTGGGACCTATCCTGCAAGAAATGCTAAAGGGAGTCCTTCAAGTCAAAACAAAAGGGTGCTAGGTGGACATTTGAAGCCACATATAAGGACCTGTATTATTGGAACTTTGATTCATATCTCTGATTTTAATTATTTTATTGGATTTAAAAGAGATGTGTAACCATAAGTCTATGTTAAATATATAATTTATTAAAAACAACAAGAACAACAACACACACAAAAAAAAAACTAGGCATGGTGGCATGCACCTGTAGTCTCAGCTATGGAGGATCACTTGAGTCCAGGGGCTTGAGGTTACAATGAGCTATGAGAGTGCCACTGCACTCCAGCCTGGGTGACAGAGTGAGAACCTCTCTCTAAAATATGGATATACTTTGTAACAACAACATAGGACGGGGTAGAGCTGTCAAGGAGTAGAGTATTTGCATGTGATTGAACTTCCTAGTTTAAAATCAACTGCTATAACTTCAGGATGTTTTATGTAATCCTCATGGTAATTACAAAGAAAGTATCTACAGAATCTACACAAAAGGAAATGAGAAGGGATTCTAAGTGTGCCACACCAAAAAATCAAACACACAGGCAGGCAGAAGGAAGGAAATGAGAGAGAACACAAACCATAAGCCATGCAGAAAACAATCCACAGAGTGGCACCGGGAGACCCCGTAAATGGTGTGCTGGGGTCCTCCCAGAGCAACTGCTCACTGAGCCCTTGGCTGTGGGCCTCATGGCACAGTCACCCACCAGGGTAATGAGTTCTGTCCGATGATAGTCTAAAAAAATGCAAATGAATTCTACAATCAAAAGACTGTAAGAGACTTACACATTGGTTGAAAGTTAAAGGATGAGAAAAGATATTCCATGCAAATGGTAACCAAAAAAAAGGAGGAGGAGGAAATAGATTAATATCAGACTAAATAGACTTGAGGTCAAAAGCTGTTTTAAGAGATAATAACAGTCAATTCACCAAAAAGATGTAACAGTTATAAATGTGCATGCAACGCCCCTCAGAGCTCCTAAATATATGAAGCAAACACTGACAGAATGAAAGAAGAAACAGATAGTTCTATGATAACAGTAGGTGACTTAAATATGTCACTTTTTTTTTTTTTTTTG
>NW_016107683.1:50004-59186 GCF_001604975.1 Cebus imitator
TTTCACCATGTTGGCCAGGCTGGTCTCGAACTCCTGACCTCAAGTGGTCCACCTGCCTTGGCCTTCCAAAGTGCTGAGATTACAGGCATAAGCCACTGTGCCTGACCCAATAACTCACTTTCAATAATGTATACAACACCCAGACAGAAGGTCAAGAAGAAAATAAAGGGCTTGAACGATACTATAGATGAATTGATACACAGACATACACAGATGAGTTCCCTCAGCAGCAGAATACACATTCTTCAAAGTACATGTGGAATTTTCTCTGGAAAAGATCATATATTAGGCCTCAAGGCAAGATTTAATACATTTTAAAGGACTGAAATCATAATAGCAGAAAGAAAACTGGAATATTCACAAATCTATGGGAACTAAACAACATATTACAAAACTATGGATCAAAGAAAAATAATAAGGAAAATTAGTATTTTGAGGCAAAATGTATCAAATCTTATGGGATGCAACAAAAGCAGCGCTGTGAGGGAAATTTATAGCTGTACATGCTTACATTAAAGAAAGCTGGCCAGGGGCAGTGGCTCACACCTGTAATCCCAGCACTTTGGAAGGCTGGGGTAGGCAGATAACTTCATGTCAGGATTTCAAGACCAGCCCAGCTAACATGGCGAAACTCCATCTCTACTAAAAACATAAAAATTAGCCAGGCATGGTGGCAAGCACCTGTAATCCCAGCTACTTGGGAGGCTGAGACAGCAGAATCACTTGAACCTATGAGGAGGAGGTTGCAGTGGGCAGAGATTGCACCACTGTACTCCAGCCTAGGTGACACTGCTAGGCTCCATTTCCCCTAATGCCTCCCACCCCCCAAAACACACACAGAAAAAGAAGCAGCAGGCAGGTATAGTGACACTGCTTTATAATCCCAGCTACCTGGAAGGCTGAGGCCAGGAGATTGCTTGAGCCCAGGAGTTTGAGACTAACTCAGCAAGTGGCAAGACCCTCTGTCAAATAAAAGAAAAAGGAAAAGCTCTCAAACCAAATCCTAACTTTGTACCTTAAATTATTAGCAAAAGGAGAACAGCCTAAACCCAAAGCTAGGAGAAGGAAGGAAATAATAAAGGTTAGAACAGGAATAAATGAAATAGAAGATGGAAAAACTAACCTATAACTACCAAGGAGATTGAATCAGTGACCAAAAACTTAACAAGAAATAAAAAGTACAAGAACAGATGGCTTCATGGGTGACTTGTACCAAACATTTACAGAGCCAATACCAATCCTGCTCATCTTCCAAATTCCTGAGGAAAGAATACCTCCAAACTCATTCTGTGAGGCCAGCATTACTGATACCAAAGGCGGACAAAGCAGCACAAAACACACCACTATCCCTGATCAATACAGATGCAAAAGTGCTCAAGAAAATACTAATAAGGAGAATTCAACAGTGTCATAGATCAATTATACAACATGATCAAGTGAGAGTTCTTCCTGGAATGCAAACGTGGTTACCATAAAAACATTAATGTAAGATACCCTGTTAACAGAATGAAGGAAAGAAAACACATGACAATTTGTTTCAATTAGTACAGAAAAAGCATTTAATGAAGTTTAATATCCTTTCATGAGTAAAAACATACTGACTAGAAATCGAAACAACCTCAACATAATAAAGGTCATATGAACAACCTCCAGCTAATATCATTCTCAATGATGAGAGACAAAGTTTTCCAAGATGAGGAATAAAACAGTGATGCCTGCTTTCATAATACTGGAAATCCTAGCCAGAGCTATTAAGAAAGGAAGGAAAAAGAAAAGGCATCCAAATTGGAAAGGAAGAAGTAAAATTTTCTCTGTTATCAAATGACATGATCTTCTTTGTAGAAAATCCTGAAGACTGCCTAAAATAAACTGTTAGAACTAATAATTTGTCCAAGTTTCAGGATTATGAAATCAGCATACAGAAGTCAGCTGCATTTCTACACACTAACAGTGAACAATCCAAGAAGGAAATTAAGAAAACAGTTCCTGCAGGGTTGGTTGTGGATGCCTATAGTCCCAGCTACTTGGGAAGCTGAGGCAGAAGAATCACTTGAGCCTGGGAGGTCAATGCTGTCAGTTTTTATAACAATTATGCCTGTGAATAGCCACTGTACTCCAGCCTGCGCAACACAGTGAGACACCATCTTAAAAAATAATTCAGTTTACAATAGCATCAAAAAGAATAAAATAGGAATAAACTTAACCAGGAGGCAAAGACTTTGGCAGAATTTAAAGTTCCAGAGACTGGTTGTGTAACAAATGTAAAGTCATCTCATATTTATAGATTATAAGGCTTAGTTTCATTAAGATGTCAATATGACTCAAAGTGATCTACAGGTTTAGTGTAATTGCTCTCAAAATCTCAGTGACATTTTTTCTTCAATTATAGAAAAATCCATCCTTATAAATTGTGTAAAGTTTATATGCAATTTCAAGGGATCCCAAATGGCCAAAGCAACCTTGAAAAAGAATAACAAAGTTGGAAGGCTTTTACTTCCAAATTTCAAAATGTATTATTAAATGCTACAGTGGTCAAAAGTGTGGTATGGCAGTAAAGACCTACAGAGACCAGTGGAATGGACTACAGAGTGCAGAAGGAAACCCTTACACATACGGTCAAATGAGTTCAATAAGCATGCCAAGACTTTTCAATCAGGGAAGGGACAGTCTTTCAACAAATGGTGTGGAAAAACTAGATATCCACAGGCAAATGAATGAAGTTAAACCCTTACCTTATATGATGTTAAAAAAAAAAAAAAGAAAGAAAGAAAAGAAAACCTCAATAATGAATTAAAGACCCAAGTGTAAGGTCTAAAACTATACAACTCTTGTTTTTTTGAGATGGAGTCTCACTCTGTCACCCAGGCTGGAGTGCAGTGGTGTGATCTCGGCTCACTGCAACCTCTGGCTCCCGGGTTCAAGCGATTTTCTTGCTTCAGCCTCTCGAGTAGCTGGGACTACAGGCACATGCCACCACACCTGACTAATTTTTGTATTTTTAGTAGAGATGGGGCATGTTGGTCAGGCTGGTCTTGAATTCCTGACCTCAGGAATCACTTGCTTCGGCCTCCCAACGTGCTGGGATTATAGGTGTGAGCCACTGTTCCCAGCTGCCAACTCTTAAAACACAGAAGGAGAGCTTCCTTTGGCAATGATTTCTTGGATATGACACCAAGGGCACAAACAACAAAAGGGAATGTAGACAAATTGGATTGCATCAAAGGATACTATTAACAGAGTGAAAAAGCAACCTACAGAATGACGGGACAGATGTGCAAATTACATGTGAAAGAGTTCCCATCTAAAATAGATAAAGCACTCTCACAATGCAACAACAAAAACCCAACTGATGCAGTTCAAAAATGTGCAAAGGACATAAATAGACAGTCCTCCAAATAAGAGATGCAAATGGCCAATGAGCACATAAAAAGATGCTTACCATTACTAATTATTAGGGAAACAAAACTAAACCACGTGGAGAAGCTGGGCATGGCGGCTCATGCCTATAATCCTAGCATTCTGAAAGGCCAAGGTGGGTGGATCACTTGAGGTCAGGAGTTTGAGACCAGCCTGGCAAACATGGTGACACCATATCTCTAATAAATATAGAAAAATTAGCTGGGTGTGGTGGCACGTGCCTGAAGTCCCAGATGCTTGGGAGGCTGAGGCAAGAGGATTGCTTGAACCAGGGAGGCAGAAGTTGCAGTCAGCCAAGATTGCACCACTGCACTCTATCCTGGGTGTCAGAGAAAGATTCCATCTCAAAAAAAAAAAAAGAAGAAGAAGAAAACTTACACTGAGAGGCTACCTCAGACTCACTAGGATGGCTGTAATCAACACAGAAAATAACAAGTGTTAGCGAGGATGCTGAGTGGCTGGAACTGCCCCCAAAGCAGAAAACTGCACAAAGCATTATAAAACCATAACCAATATAAATATGTCTCACGCCAGATGAATTAGTTTTCTGAACATAAAATATGTGACCATTTCCTTTGTTCCCCCGTAAAGAGCGCTTTCTAGTTTGCACTGAACCTATTGTAAACATACACTAGCTGCCTGGTTAGTTTACCTTTAAGCAATGAAAGAACATAGAGCAACCGCTTGTAAAATTTGTCACTGAAAAGTCAAAAATAAATACATAGGTCAGAGTCTGCTCTGGATTCCCAGTTGGAAATCCTGTGAGACCCCTGGTGCTCCACTCTGAACACACTTTTTCCTCTCTATCTCTGTATCTGTTTCTTAATTCCTTTAGCGCTGCCTGGGTTGCAGTCTCCATGGCTGAGCTGGTCTTGGCACAGCGTTATTCATAGCAGCCGAAGGATAGCAGCAATGCAAGTGCCCACCGACAGACAAACAAACAAATGTGGTCTCTCCATATAGTCAAACATTATTCAGCCTTAAAAAGGAAATTCTGACACATGCTAGCATCTGGATGAAGCTTGAGGACATTACACAAAGTGAAATATACCAGTCACAAAAAGAAAAATACTGTACGATTCCACTTATGTGAAGGACCTAGAGTAATCAGATTCACAGAGATAGAAAGAAGAGTGGTGGTGGCCAGGAGCTGGAAGAGCCAGTAATGGCTTATTTAATGGAGACAGAGATTCAGTTTGGCAGGATTTAGTGAGTTCCAGAGTTTGGCTGTACAAAAATATGAATGTACTTACACTGAAGTGTGTACTTTAAAATGGTTATGGTAAATTATTTGTTTTTTACCATATTTAAAATTTTTTACATTAGAAATGTGTATTTATTGAGCACCTCCGTGCTGGGCATGATGATAAGATTATGAACACCGTAGTTATAAAGAACACTCTTAGGGAGGTAAAATTCTAAGTGTAAAACTATCATAGACAGACAATAATAGACACAGACCCACAGGGCTCAGATGCTAGGCTTCTTAGAGATTATAGATTTCAAACTAGAAATTATTAAAATTACTAATCACTAAATTTGTAGTTTAGTAATAAATTTAGCCAATCAGCTAATTTACTAATTACTGAAAATTACATACTGAAAAAGTACCAGAATATAGTAGAAAAAGACGACAGAAAAGGCCACCTAAAGACCATCTTTCAGACAGTTCTCTTAGCAGATGAGGGATAGAAGGGCACTTCCTAGCCAGGCGTGGTGGCTCATGCCTGTAGTCCCAGCTACTCAGGAGGCTGAGGCAGGGGAAACACTTGAACCCAGCAGGCAGAGGTTGCAGTGAGCCAATATTGCACCACTGCACTCCAGCCTGGGCAACAGAGTGAGATTCCATCTGGAAAAAAATTAAATAGCAGGGCGCGGTGGCTCACGCCTGTAATCCCAGCACATTGGGAGGCTGAGGCAGGTGGAACACTTGAGGTAAAGAGTTGGAGACCAACCTGGCCATACCCCATTGCTATTAAAAATACAAAAATTAGCTGGGTGTGGTGGCAGGCATCTGTAATCTCAGCTGCTCATGAGGCTGAGGCAGAATTGCTTGATCCTGGGAGGCAGAGGATGCAGTGAGCCACTGCGCTCCAGCCTGGGTGACAGGGTGAGACACCATCTCAAAAAAATTAAAGCCCATCTTTTAAACAGTTCTCCTAGCAGATGAGGGATAGAAGAGCGCTTCCTTACCCTGGTAGCTCTGAGTGTCCAGTCTGTGCTCTTGCCCACCACACTTGATGGGGAAACAGTACAGCAGCCTCCACTGCAAGCTGTACTGAAGACCCCACCCACACAGTGAGAGTTCCCTTTAGCCTGCACTTTGGGTTGGATGCATCCTGAGCCCTCAATGCATCATGTGCTAAGGTTCTACCCTCCCCTTGGCTAGGAAGTATGTCTTGGTCTTCCATCTCCAGGGTGCTGGTGGCGGAGCCTGACATGGAGTGAGCACTTCACAGACGCTTGTTCAATTTCCTAGGAACTCAGCAGGCTGGGCCAAACACCACTGCCTGCAAAGGCCTGGCAGGTGTAGGGACTCATCGACCCATCCCTGCTGCTCTTACAGAAAGAGGAGAGGAAGACGGGTAGGGGTGGATGGAAAGTTGTCCTTTTATTTATTTTTATTTTTTATTTTTTTTGAGACAGAGTTTCACTCTTGTTACCCAGGCTGGAGTGCAATGGCGCTATCTCGGCTCACCGCAACCTCTGCCTCCTGGGTTCAGGCAATTCTCCTGCCTCAACCTCCTGAGTCGCTGGGATTACAGGCACGCGCCACCATGCCCAGCTAATGTTTTGTATTTTTAGTAGAGACAGGGTTTCACCATGTTGACCAGGATGGTCTCGATCTCTTGACCTCGTGATCCACCCGCCTCGGCCTCCCAAAGTGCTGGGATTACAGGCTTGAGCCACCGTGCCCGGCAAGTTGTCCTTTTAATAAGGAGGGCCAGGAGCTGTAATAGGGGCTCCTCTCCTCTGGGACCCATAGCCTAGCCTTACTTCTTTTCTCTCTTCTTTACAGTTTGAGATTTCATCTAAGCCAGCACTAGGCTGCCAAAGACTTCAAACTCCTTCACCTTCTACTCTCATTCCAGCTCCTTGACAACGGCAAGATTCTTGGCTGGGACAGAATAACCAGCATGGAATGCCAGGAAACTCAGAACGGCATGTGCTTCAAATGCAGGGGAGAAGAGATGTTTGCCTCTGCACTCAAAATACTTCTGAGGACATGAAACTCTCCCACTGGTCTGGGTAATTCTCCACCTTCCTCCACATCTCCATTGTAAACCAAGAAACAGCATGGCCAGAGAGTCCCAGCCCTGCAGAGAGAGCTCTCCCAGTTCCTGTTCATGCCCAAGATATTTATTCACTTATTCAACAGCCATGTGGGAAGCCACCGCTTCAGAACACTGACTGTGCACAGGGGGACATGAAGCCAGGTTCTCAGCTGTGTGGTCTTAGCATTCCCTGCCTGATCCAGGGGTCTCCTGAGGCAGGAGCTTCTTTGAGGTGAACTGATAGCTCTTCAGAAGCCCAGGTAGAGAGCTGCTGTCTTTGGTGTAGACACACTGGGACTGAATGCTTTGGAAGACCTCTGTTGTGGTAGGGGCACTTGTGAACTCGGGCCCCCAGGCTAGAGCATTCAAAGTTTTTTATTTTACTTTCTTTTGGAACGTAAACTTTTCCTTTGAGTTTTCAACTAAAAAATAAAGCTAGCAGAATACAAGAATGTGTCTCTGGATTGCTGGGGCTGATCATCCACTCAGGAGTTGGGGAGGCCTGGACAGCTATGGAATCTTCTCAGCAATAGGGGGTGCCCTCATGCCCTCTTTGGGCTGAGCCTTTGGTAGGAGATTTTGGGTCCAGATTCCAGAGCAAAGGGCCAGGTGTCAGCCACGGGCACTGAGGCAAGCTGAGGGCCAGATGCCAGACTTGGCTGTCCCTGACCTCCCCACCCATGAATCCCTGGTGCACTGCAGGTGCTAGACGAAATTCAGAAGAAAGAACTCCAGGGTAAATGGGAATGAGAAGGTTGGTCCTCCACATTTCCACCCTAGAGGGAAGAGAAGGGAGGGTGGCTGGGATCTGAGTGTTTGCTATGGTTACAGCCTAAAGACCCCCGAGCCCAGGCACTGCTCCAAGTACCTTGAAAGGTGTTAGATCTTAAGCCTTACAATAGTCCAATGAGGAATAGATGATCTCCTCAATGAGGGAAGAAACAAAGACTGAGAGTGTTGAGGGGATTCCCTCAAGGTCATATAACCCACGAATGGCCAGGACGGTGCTGATGCGGGCCTGGCTGCCTCCCAATGCTGCCCAAGCTCGATCACCCCGCACCACTTCTGTTTTTGCAACAATAGCCTTATGCCACATATTCTACCAGTCACTTTATGAAAGAAAGTCAAGTAAACTTTAGCCATTTCCCAAGCCAAAATAGGTAGCTCCTGTTCAAAACACCCTGTAAATCAGGTCATGCAAGATCAGATACGCACCCACAACTGTTACAGGTGCTGTCCTAGCCACTGTTTTGGGGAACTCAGCCTAGGAATATGAGTGAAGAGACAACTCACAAAGAAAAGCAAATCACTGGCACGCAGGGGGCCTGAGCAATTCAGAGTCAGAGGCAACTAGAGTGTGCAGCCACCTGACCTGCTGGTTTCCCAATATGTTTAATGGATCTATGATGTCGGGTCCACAGAGGAAATGCAGAAGCCTTTCCTTCCTGCCTCCCACACTCTGTAGGTCAAGTATTTACCAAAAACACAGCAGTGGACTGGACACCAGCAGAGATACAAAGAGGGAAAATAGTTCTCCCTTCTCAAGGCAGGTTGGACAACATCAATATTTTACAGTTAGGATGTGCAGGTGGATTGTGTGTGCATGCCCAGAATTTAAAGACAAACAGATGCCAGAGGGAATGATTCCAGCAGAAAGACCAGTAAATATTCACATTGACAATGCACACTGAACTGCAGCCTAGACAACATATCAAGGCTCCATCTCTACAGAAAATTTAAAAATTAGCCAGGCATGGTGGCATGTGCCTATAGTGTCAGCTACCCAGGAGGCTGAGGCAGAAGGATCACTTGAGCCCAGGAGTTTAAAATTACAATAAAGCGTGATCACAACACTGCACTCCAGCCTGGGTATCAGAGTGAGGTCCTATCTCTAAAACAAAACAAGATAAGACATTTACATAAAAATCAATGTATAAAAATCCAAAATAAAATATTAGCAAATAAACCCCACTGGGGCTTCAAAAGAAACTTACCTAAATCAAGAGAGACTTGTACAGTGTGAAAAGGATGGCTCAAAATTAGAACTTTTCATTTTATTTATATTAATATGTTGAAAATCATAATATTCATAGATGTTGAAAAGGCATTTGACAAAATTTACTACAAAATTTATGAAAGAAACTTACCAAATTAGAAAGAGGGATACTTCCTTAAATTACACACAATAAAGGAAATTACACCCAGACACACACCCATGATGCCAAAGCCCAGCATCATTTGTAAGCGATGGAAGCAATAGAAGCTTCCATCAACCTTTGGAACAAAAGAATGCCCTGTGTTACCACTATTATTTTGGAGGCCCTAGCTCATGAAACTAAGGCAAGGAGGAAAGTAAGACATTAAAGAAAAAAGCAGGAGGTGAAATAGTTATATTTACTCTGAAAAATGAAGCAGACAGATTTTGCTAAGGAGTTAGGTACAAAAGGAACATACTAAACAACCTTCCTTTTTCTTTTTTTTTTTTTTTTT
>NW_016107683.1:59842-74651 GCF_001604975.1 Cebus imitator
AAAAAAAAAAAAAAAAAATAGAGACGGGGTTTTACTATGCTGCCCAGGCTGGTCTCAAACTCCTGGGCTCAAGCAATCCTTCTGCCTCAGCCTCCCAAAGTGCTAGGAGTACAGGTCTGAACCACCATGCCTGGCCTCAGACAGTCTTCCTATGTACAAACAAGCAGAAAAGAGAAGAAAACATCCCATTTGCAACAGCACACCCCAAAAAGACAAAACTCTCAGAAATAAACAAGGGATACGCACACACATATTCATATGGATATTTCTTCATATCCATATGAAGAAATCTTTCAATGAAACACCTTGAATGCAAAGAAAGCCATGCTGTAAATGTTATCGAGAAAGGTTCAACATTAAAAAGATGTCACGGCCAGATGAGGTGGCTCACACCTGTAATCCCAGCACTTTGGAAGGCCAAGGTGGGAGGATCACAAGGTCAGGAGTTCGAGACCAGCCTGAACAGCATAGCGAAACCCTGCCTCTACTAAAATTACAAAAAAATTAGCGAGGCATGGTGACCTGCATCTGGAGTTCCAGCTATTCAAGAGACCAAGACAGGAGAATTGCTTGATCCAGCATGCAGAGATTGCAGTGAGCCGAGACTGTGCCACTGCATTCCAGCCTGGGTGACAGAGTGAGACTCTATCTCAAAAAACAAACAAACAAAAAGATGTTACTATCAATATCAAGTGGGGGTGTGTGGAAGTGGAGCCTTCACACATGCTGGGGGAAAATAAGACAGCATGGCCACTCCAAAAGACAGTTTGGCAGTTTCTTAAAAGGTAAATATAAATTTACTTTATGGAGTCAGATGCAGTGACTCAGGCCGGTAATCCCAGCATTTTGGGAGGCCAAGGCGGGTAGATCACCTGAAGTCAGGAGTTCGAGGCCAAACTTGGCCAACATGGTGATACCCCACCTCTTCTAAAAACACAAAAACGCAGCCTAATGTGGTGTCAGGCGCCTGTAATCCCAACTACACGGGAGGCTGAGGCAGGAATCGCTTGAAACTGGAAGGTGGAGGTTGCAGTGAGCTGAGATCATGCCACTGCAGCCCAGCCTCACTGACAGAGCCAGACTCTGTCTCAAAAAAGCACAAAAAAATAGGCATGGTGGCACATGCCTATAATCCCAGCTACTGGGGTGGCTGAGGCAGAAGAATCACTTGAACCTGGGAGGTGCAGGTTGCAGTGAGTCAAGATCATGCCACCACACTCCAGCTTTGGCAACTGAGTGAGACTGTCCCCAGACAAATAAATAAATAAAAATAAAGTATCAACATCAGTGGCTCTTTGTATACTCGCAGAATGGTGCATCCATCACCACCATCGATTTTTAGAACATTTTCATTTCCCCAACAAAGAACCCTGTTATCCTTAGTCATCACCCCTCCCAATTCTTCCTTCCACCCCCAGCACTAGGTAACCAATAATCTGCTCCCTGTCTCTCTGTATTTTCCCATCTAGGCATTTCATATAAATTGGATCATACAATATGTGGCCCTTGGTGACTGGCTGCTTGGACTTGGCATACAGTGTCAGGCTCACCCACATGTGGCCCATGTCTGTGCTTCATTCCTTTTCACTGCCTTATTGCCCAAGTAGTGTCATAAGCACTGCAGGTGAACTGTGAAAAGTAAGGATGTGTGTTGTAATCCCTAGAACAATTGCTAAAGAAAGCACATATAGCTAAAAACACAGAGCAAAAAGATACAGCCAAAAAGTCACTAGAGATGAAAGAATACATGAAGAATCACTCCATTTATCCAAAAGGAGGCAGGAAAGGAAGGGGAAAAAAACAGAAATAGGCCAGGCAAGCTGGCTCACTACTGAAAATACAAAAAAAAAAAATTAGCTAGGCACAGTGGTGCACACCTGTAATCCCAGCTACTCAGGAGACCGGGGCAGGAGAATCGCTTGAATCTGGGAGGCAGAGACTGCAGTGAGCCAAGATCACATCATTTTGCTCCAGCCTGCGTGAGAGAGCAAGACTGTCTCAAAAAGAAACACACACATACACACACACACGAATGGCATAAGTTAGAAACTCCATTAAACTGTAAGTGAACTTAACACTCCAAGTGAAAGTGAGATAGTGAGATTGAATTTTAAAAAACACAAAAAAAACATGACCCACCTATATAATATGTAGAAGAGGCATCCTTTAAATACAAAAACACAGCTAAGATGAAAACAACAGGATGAAAAAAGATATCTATGTAAACATAAGTTATAAGAAAGCTCTATTAACATTAGATAAATAGATAAGTAATATGTGGGCTTCCTACTTCTTTGATGAAACTATTAAAAACTGAGAATATGAGTTTGGTGCAGTGGCTCAGGCCTGTAATCCCAACACTTTGGGAGGCTGAGGTGGGCAGATCACCTGAGGTCAGGAGTTCAAGACCAGCCTGGCCAACATAGTGAAACCCTGTCTGTACTAAAAATACAAAAATTAGCCAGGCACGATGGCAGGTGCCTTTAACCCCAGCTACTCGAGAGCCTAACATGGGAGAATGGCTTGAATCTGGGAGGTGCAGGTTGCAGTGAACTGAGATTACACCGTATACTCCAGCCTGGGTGACAGAGTGAGATGCCATCTCAAAAACAAACAAACAAACAAACAAATACCAGAGAATGGTACACTTTAAATTGCTGCATTTTGTGGTATGTGAATTACATGTCAATTTCTTAAACGACTGGTAGGAGAAGGAAGGCACTGCAAATGATATGTTGGTTTTGTAATTAAACAAGAGATTTCTTCCTCTCTCCCCAAAAAACATCCTCTTTCAGTTTCTACAAACTTTCTCCTTCCCTCCCCTATCCACCCACCAAGAGGAACTTTTATCTGTTCCCACCTAACCAAATTAGAAGCCTTTGTTTGTCTTTTAATTTGAGGCCTGGTAGGTAAATTAGAAGTCCCAAGTCAAGAAAGAGAGGAGTCCCAGAGCCCTGTTCCATCTGATCCTCCCACAACCTATGACTCACTTTACCCTGTAACACGCTTCCCTTCTGGTTTCCCATCTGGAATAAAGAATAAACTTATTTTTCTTATTCACCAATAATTTATATAAACCAAAAATTGCAAACAAGGGTGTCATTAGCAACCTGATCTCATTCTCTTTAAATACCAATTGCTCTCCAGTAAAGGGATTGTCTTTCGAGACAACATAAATTCACTTTGAAGTCTCACTTAGAAAAGTCAAGGTCTTCAAACGTTTGCTGTGGGCAAAGCATTTGCAGGAATGCATGGGGCTGAAGGTAAAAGGCAAAGAAAACAAGGCATAAATTATTTTGCCCTCATTTCGTTTGTCCTTGTACACCCATGGTTAGTAATTTGTAAGGTCACCTGGCAGTGACAAAAATCTGCTTTTGAAGTGTTTTTTTTTTTTTTTCTTTTTTTTCAAGACAGAGTCTTGTTCTGTGGCCCAGGCAGGAGTGCTGTGGCACAATATCAGCTCACTGCAATCTCCACCTCATGGGTTCAAGAGATTCTCCTGCTTCAGCCTCCTGAGTTGCTGGGATTACAGGCACCCATCACTATGCCTGACTAATTTTTGTGTTTTTAGTACAGGTGGGGCTTCACCATCTTTTCCAAACTGCTCTCAAACCCTCACAGGAGAAATGTCATGTGATCTGCCCATCTTTCAAAGTGCTGGGATTACAGGTGTGAGCCATCTCACCTGGCCAGGTCAATTTTCTCTAATGGAAATAAAACAACAGGTATGATCCAAAAATCACCGATATATCAAAAATTTCAAAACCGTGTTGGAGGCCAGGGGCAGTGGCTCATGTGTGTAATCTCAACACCTTGGGAGGCCAAGACAGGAGGATCACTCGAGACCAAGAGTTCGAGGCCATCCTAGCCAACACAGTGAGACCTCATATCTATAAAACATTTTTTAATGATACTGGAAAATGCTAACTTGGGTAGTGACAGTTTCAATGCATCATTGCCTGACCTTCTGGATTTTGCTCTGAACCTTGTGACAGATGATTAAGTCATGTGTCCAAGCTCAGGGGCTTCCTGATGTACAGAGATGATGCTCCCTGAAGCACCCTGCTCCAATCCCCCTCCCTTCAACTTGTCCCAGTGTGTCCTATTCAACCCAGACCAGGGCAAGCCCCGCTCATGTCCTCAGCCCTGCCCAGGCCAACAGCCTAGAAAAGATCCCCATCAACCCCCGCAAAGGGCAGTGTGACTCAGTTCACCCACATGGTGCAGGCCAGCTGCCTGCCTTGCACTGTCTCCAGACCTGGGCCTATGTAAAAACTATGCAGCCAAGGCCCTGTGCTCAGAAGTGTCCTTAACACTTGCCTGAATGCTCTGCTGCTTGAATCATTTTTTTTTTTCTTTTTTCTTAGACATATAGTCTCACACTGTCACCCAGGCTGGAGTGCAATGGCGTGATCTTGGCTCACAGCAACCTCCACCTCCAGGGTTCAAGTGATTCTCCTGCCTCAGCCACCTAAGTAGCAGGGATTACAGGCACCCACCACCATGCCCAGCTAAGTTTTGTATTTTTAGTACAGACCGTGTTTCACCATGTTGGCCAGGCTGGTCTCGAACTCCTGACCTCGTGATCCGCCTGCCTCGGCCTCCTAAAGTGCTGGGATTACAGGCATGAACCACTGCACCCAGCCCACAGAAATCTTAATTTCTGAAAATTATCGATTTTCATTTTGTGTTGATCCCTGCAAATTAAGCAGCAGTTCCTACTTCAGAGCCACCTAATGAAGATTATTGGGTGGCTGGAGTAGGCCAGGATTTAAAGTAAGGGGCTGGCCAGGCACAGAGCCCCTCCAACAGGGACACATTTCCCTTGCTCTAAAGTAACCCTCTCAGAGCCATTTCCTAATGGAGCCTGAAATAGCCTGGTGACCTACCCTCAACTGTTTTAATCACTGGCTGTCCCCCTCTTCAAGGACGGGTGCATTTCACATAAGCACATAATCAATGCTAACAAGAGGGGCTGTGCCCATGGGCTGGGGTCCTGTCATGTGCATTCTGTGTTCAGGGTACCTGGGAGGCACAGGACCCAGATCTGTCCTTAGAGTATGACAATAGATCACTCTTCAGTGCCCTGTCCTGAGCAGGACAAGACCCAGCAACCCTTTCAGTCAATGCTGGAACATCTCCCAGGCATGAGCAATGGTAGCATTGGCAGGATGGTTGGCAGCACTTGGCAGTGGGTCAGCTGTGCCTCAGTGGCTCTGGCTGTTCAAACCCACAACCCAGCCAACTCACCCTGGGCTCCAACCAGCCTGGCTAACTGGGAACAGCTATTCCCAGCTGCACTCAGGCATCTAAAAGACACTTCCTTTCCCATGAAGCCTCTTACAGGGTTTCAGGAAGGAAGTGGAAACAGTAAGGGGAAACCACAAACCCATATAACTCTAATAGCATCACCACTTGGTCCATGGGAGTTGGGGAAGGGTACTTCCCATGTTGCATTTCATCCTGATGCCACCCTGGTGGGGGTAGGAGCAATGCCATTTGCTCCATCTCACAAACAACACCACATCAGTCCCCCAAGAGATGAAGCCAGGGACTAAGCCTGGCTAGCAAAGCCAGGACCAGGACTGACCGGGACTCTCTGACTTTGGAGCCTTAGGGCAGGCTGTTGGTGTCCACAGATCCCGGCCTAGTGTAGCCTGTGTGATCAACCAGGGCTGAGCTTCCCTCTGCTGACAGAGCTTTCCTTCTTAAGGACGCTGGTGGGGCCGTGGCCCCATCAGATCATCTGTCCCTGGGAACACTCTTTTCCAGAGAACTCCAATGAGGGAGAGAAAGTGGGTTCACTGACTTCTGTGTCTCTGAAAATAACTTTGTAAAAGTACGTAAGGACCCAACACTGCGCTTATAATCAGACAGTTCAGGACTCTCCATTCTGAGAGCATCAACATTGGCCATCTCCTTCTCCTGTTTGGGTCTCAAACTCTGCCTCTGGAGCCTTGTTTCGAAGGCTAAGTTTCCAGCCAGAACAAGTGCCCACGCTCTGCTCTCCCAACCCCATGACCCTGCCATAGCCAGGAAGGCTGAGAATGGACAGGTTCTTTGCTCCCCTAGACAGAGCTGGCCATGACTGAAGGACCCTCAGAGGCAGGCAGAGCCCTTTTTCCTTTTTGTCACTGTGCTGACCACCTTGGGAGCTGATTATGCTCCTTAAACCTTCTGGAACAGTTTAGGCCCCCAGCACTGCAAAAAGGATTAAGCAACTGAGATGAGACATGTTTTTCCAGTTAGTTATAAACCATCCATGTTGGAGTTTTTGCAGACCTGGCTGGTTGCTTTCTCATTACCCAAGGTTCCTCATTCTTTCTTTCTGCATAAATAATTTCACAAGGTTTTCAAGTAAACTTGGTACTAAAGGCCCATGACCATGGAACAAACAGGAAGCTCACAGTGAAATGTTAAAGCCAAAATCTTCTCTTCCATGCGCCATGCTATGAGAAAGGAGATGGAGAGTAACTTCCGCCTACCAAACTTCCCTACCTTAGGCTTCTTAAGACATACATCAACAGGTGCAACATTTGTGTTGGGATATGCATTTTACTATATACATGCATCTTTAAAAAGACTTTTCCTGGCCGGGCACAGTGGCTCACGCCTGTAATCCCAGCACTTTGAGAGGCCGAGGCAGGCAGATCACAAGGTCAAGAGATCAATATCATTCTGGCCAACATGGTGAAACCCCATCTCTACTAAAAAATACAAAAATTACCTGGGTGTGGTGGCGTGTGCCTGTAGTCCCAGCTACTTGGAAAGCTGAGGCAGGAGAATCGCTTGAACCTGGAGGGCAGAAGTTGCAGTGTGAACAGAGATTGTGTCATTGCACTCCAGCCTGGCAACAGAGCAAAAAATAAATAAATAAATAAATAAAAATAATTTTTTAAAATGTATATTATATATATATATATTTTTTTTCCCACTGACATTTATTTCTCATGCCAAGTCCTGGCCTGCTGCTAAACTGGGGATACCAAGATCTCAGAGCCAAAGTGCTCACTCTCCTTAAAGGACTGTGACACCAGCCAGAGAGGTGGAAAATAAGGTAAAGACAGAAAAAACACTATCTCACACTTAGGAAGACAGAAGAGGTCTCAAAATGAGCAGGGCAGCCCTGGGAGTGGGTGACTCATAATGGCAGGAATAAATATTACAGCAAGTGCATCCATACATGGGAGGAAATTAACAAGGCTTTTTTTTTTTTTTTTTTTTTTTGCGATGGAGTCTTGCTTTGTCACCCAGGCTGAAGGGCAGTGGTGCAATATTGGCTAACTGCAACCTCTGCCTCCTAAGTTCAAGTGATTCTCCTTCCTCAGCCTCCTAAGTTGCTGGGATTACAGGCATGCACCACCATGCCTGGCTAATTTTTTGTATTTTTAGTAGAGACAGGATTTCTCCATGTTGGTCAGGCTGATCTCGAACTCCCGACCTTAGGTGATCTGCCTGCCTTGGCCTCCCAAAGTGCTGGGATTACAGGTGTGAGCCACTGCACCTGGCCAATACATTTTTTTAAGCTCCTAAGTTTGTGGCAATTCATTACACAGCATTACCAGCTCTGACCAGAGGTCTCAAGCACCAGCCCCGGCTGTCATACCTATGGAAAACGCCAAGTCCTCATATGCTTCTCCAGGCTTCCAAGAGACTTCCTGTGGTCCCATCAGGCTCCTAAAGGCCCCTTAGGGCACTGTCACTACTCTTGACAGGAGCCACGTGAGGGCAGTGAGAAAAGGAGTGTCTGTGGAATTTGAAGCTTCTAAGTCCTGGCCCCCTAAGGCCTCAGGTGTCTTACCCAGGTGTGCTATTAATGTGATATATCACTTGACATTAACCTTGGCTGGCTGGCTGGGGCAGTCTGTCAGGTGTTGCCACTGTAAAGTTACTCTTTTATCCCCCTTCCATTCTGGAAGGAAGTCACTGTGTACAGCCCACAATGATGGAGGAGGCATTCTAAACTTTTATTCACTGAGTTTGGCAACTCTGCCTGTCACACCAGCACATTCCAAGTACTCCATAGATCTATGAGGCTGCTGACAATCACATCAGACAGTTCAGCTCTACTCCAGAACATCAAGAAAAAGCAAGTACCCACACATCAGTCACTCAGGTGCCAAGGTACTATTGTTTACTTAATAGTTTTCTGTAAAAGGGCTCACTTTTGTGTGTGTGTGAGATGGAATCTCACTGACACCCAAGCTGGTGTGCAAAGCAGTGATCTCAGCTCACTGCAACCTATGCCTTCTGGGTTCAAGCGACCCTCTTGCTTCAGCCTCCTGAGTAGCTGGGATTATAGGCACACACCACCACATCCGGCTAATTTTTATATTTTTAGTAGAGACAGGGTTTCACCATGTTGGCCAGACTGGTCTTGAACAGTTGACCTCAGGTGATCTGCCTGCTTTGGCCTCCCAAAGTGTTGAGAGCCCAGTCACAGGGCTTTTTAAAAAGGGAACTTGATATCACTACCTTGCAATGGCCCAGTATCAAGGATGGCCCTAGACGTCCAGGAGGTAGAGCAGCTCTATTCCTCCACATGGGCTTTTCCAGCCTCCCTTTCTTCTCCTCCTCAGAAGCCTGGGGCAGACAGGGACCCCTTGTTACTGGTCCCCTGGTCTCCAGAGTCTACTCAAGGGAGCCTTTGCCAGTTCACAACCAGCATCACGGACAGCTCTGACCCCTCCTTTGCCCCAGGTGTCTCAGGCAGAAAGCTGTAGATCCTTGCCTGCCAAACCTGATTGATGATGAGACTCACTGGAGAGCTTTCTAAAAGCTTAGATTTTCTTGGGCTCCCAGCACGGGGATCCTAATTGAAGGTATGGGTAGGGAACTAGGTAAAAACAGCCCAGGTGGAGCTGATAATTAGCTATCTGCCGGAGTCCTACATGCAGAAAAACCAGGTTTAGCTGTGCTCTGGGAAATTTTTCACCTGCAAGTAATGCACTGCCGTCCGATGGAAGACCCGAGGGCAGACCCTGACTCTGACTCTCTTTCTTTTTATCTTGAAACAGAGTCTCACTCTGTGGCCTAAGCTGGAGTACAGGGTCACGATCTCAGCTCACTGCAACCTCTGCCTCCTGGGTTCAAGCTATTCTCCTGCTTCAGCCTCCTGAGTAGCTGAGACCACAGGCGTGTACCACCAGGCCTGGCTAATTTTTGTATTTTTAGTAGAGACACGGTTTTGCCATGTTGGGCAGGCTAGTCATGAACTCCTGGCTTCAGGGGATCTGCCCGCCTTGGCCACCCAAAGTGCTGGGATGACTGGTGGGAGCACTCGCGCCCAGCCTAACTCATTTTCTAAAATGAGCAGTACCTGCGGAAGGAAAGTCTAGCTCAGCCTTCTCCCAAGTTCACAGGACATGGAATTAGGTGCCAACAGACCCTTCAGATAAACTCCTTTCCCTGTCCTGTGTGACCAGGAGGAAAGGAGGCTTAGTGGTCTGGTATTTCTGGGTGTGCAGCCTCTTAGTTTCTTCCTTATCTTTCTTGCCCATATCACATATCAGGTCCCTTGGATCAGAGGCAGAACTAGATTGTACCCCTCTGGGTGGCCGCTCACTACACTTTAAGGCCAGGTAACTGGTTTAGTGAGTTCCAGGTTCACAGATGGAGAGGAACTGCTCAGGATGGGTCATCTCCAGAGTCTCCCCCATGCCAGATTGAGGTTTTAGGTGACGAGATTTAGAGTAGATTTTGGACTCCCGAGTTGATGTTATAATGGGATGAGGCCTTGGGGCAGGGTGGATATATTTTGTATTTAGGATGAACACACATCTTCAGGGTCTAGAGGGCTGACTAGGTAGGCAGACTGTCCATCCCCACACAACGATGTCCATGCCCTAATCCCAAGAACCTCTGAATACATCACCTTATGTAGCAAAAGGGACTTTGCAGGTGGGATTAGCAAGGTGTTTGAGATGGGGAGATTGGCCTGGATACCGAGGTGAGCCCAATCTATCCACACACGTTCTTAAAAGCACAGGACTTTCTCGGACTTAAACAGGAACAATGAGAAGAAATGTGAGGTCCAAGAAGTCACTATGCCACACAGGGAGCAACCGTGTGTCTCGTTCACCTTGTGTATCCCCAGAGCCTGGAACCCAGCAGGTGTTTGGCCACAGTAAGGCCAATAAATGAACTTTTGTGGTTTCTTTTTGTTTTTGAGACGGAGTTTTTCTCTTGTTGACCAAGCTGTAGCGCAATGGTGCGGTCTTGGCTCACTACAACCTCTGCCTCCCGGGTTCAAGCGGTTCTCCTGTCAGCCTCTCGAGTGGCACATGCCACCATGCCTGGATTTTTTGTATTTTTAGTAGAAATGGGGTTTCACCATGTTAGCCAGGCTGGTCTTGAACTCCTGACCTCAGCTGATCCACCTGCCTCAGCCTCCCAAACTGCTGCAATTACAGGCATGAGCCACTAAAATGAACTTTTAAGCACTGGATTCCAGCTAGCCAGCCATGTGGGTAAATTATTTAACCTCTCTGACCCCATGTCATCCCATTTATATGGATATCAGAAGTAAGGGCAGTGAAATAAACCACCCAAGGTCATCCAATGAATGAACAGTGGGGCCGACCCCACTGCAAGCCCTTCAGAACCCATCTGGTTCCCAAATCCAGCAGCCCCCTACCCCTACCTCGGCCTGGCCATAATGGGCAGGTCTCCTGGGTAAACTGGAGTGAAGATTCTCATGGCCACAAGTCATTCCTTTGCTTCATTCTGTGCCTTTGTTATCTCATGAGTGGTTGTCATCCCATTTCCCGAGCACAGACCAGCAGAGGGTGCCAGTGCCCGTGCAAAGACCTTCAGCTCCCAGAGGTGCCCTGGGGAAGGGACTGGTCCTGGCCACCCATAACAACAGTGTCCTTAATGATAAGGGGAACCTATTGGTTCATAACCTGGCTCTGTGGCTGGACAGAGCCCCTGGACAAAGGACTTCATTTACATGGCTGCAGTTTTCACAGCTGTGAAAGGGAACAGGTGACACAGATGTCCCAGGGGTACTGGGACAGTAAAATGAAGCAACTCATGAGATGGCTTCTAGCACAGTCCCTGGCACTTAATTCTTTGTTGAACTTCCATTCTTTTTGTTTTGTTTTGTTTTTTTGAGAGAGAACCTTGCTCTGTCGCACAGGCTGGAGCGCAGTGGCACAGTCTCAGCTCATTGCAAACTCTGTCTCCTGGGTTCAAGCAATTCTTCTGTGTCAGCCTCCCAAGTAGCTGATATTACAGGTGCCTCCACCCCACCACCCTGCCACGTCTGGCTAATTTTTGCATTTTTAGTAGAGACGCGGTTTCACCCTGTTGGCCAGGCTAATCTTGAACTCCTGACCCCAGGTTATCCGCCCACCTCAGCCTCCTAAAGTGCTGGGGTTACAAGTGTGAGCCACTGAGCCCAGCTGCATTTGCATTCTTTATCAAGAGTCAATCTCAAAGGCCTCTCATTTCAGGTTCTGCCCAAACCACATGAATCATTTTTTGGATTCAGCTGTCTAGCTCCTTTCCTCCACGCTTTTATGTCTTTACCAAGTCTTCCCTCTGTACTGAAAGAGCACTCCCCAACAGTCTAGCCATCACCCTCAGGCTCACTATAAACTATACAGGGGGCCCAATTCAAAAGGCCATCCTAAGCAGGGGGCTCCTTTCATTTGACAACTGCTGCAGGCCAAAAGTGTAAGTTCAAGACACTGTGCCTTTGCTTGTACATTTCCACTGTATTCCAGCCTAAAACCCAGCCAGTCCTAACATTGACTGACTGCCCATGTATGTTACATAAGACCCCATGCTGGTCAGGGATACTGAGATAAGTAAGACACAATCATACATCACTGGAAGCACCTCCAACAGAGATAGAGATAGCAACAGATGATTTCAGAACAGCATATGTGCCTGTCTACAGACACCCACTCTCAGGAGGGGAAACCTAATTCAGTTCCCAAGAACCTACCAGGTACCACCCTTCAAAGGAAGAATGGTCTCCACTTCACAGACTGACTTTCAAGGCCAAAGTCAGACAGGAACCGGCAGGACCAGGACCAGACCCCAGGTTTGGCTGACATCACTATCCCCCTTATCGCAAGGAGGCAGAGGCCCCTTGAAGATGTCCTTTTGCACGAGCTCTGAAGTATCTACTAAATGTAGGTTATTATGACTGAAAATGCATTTTTCCCCTTGTCCTTGCAGCTGCTCTGTCAGTTTGGGCTGTAGCCTGATGTTCATCTACACCAGCCCTAGCCAATTGCTGGCCAACAGATCACAGGGTTGTGACCCTTGGAACTGGAAGGCATTCTACACAGTGTCTCTTCCAAGTGCTTTTTCTCGTCAACCATTAAACCACAAACAGGCCAAGTGAAAAAGCACTCAGTTCCTTCACACGATCATTCCTTCCCCCTTCCGCTTCGCCTGATGCAGAAGAATCTGTCAGTCAAACTTGAACATTACAAGAATATGCAACAGAAAGAATTAGAGAACTCAGCAATCCAAAAGCTGCTAAATAAGGGTTTTCTGCATTTTTTGGGGTAATGTAAAGCAGTTCCAAGAAAAGTGAAGTCACAGCCTCTGCAATTTATTTTCAGTTCTTAGAAAAGAGCCAGTGTCGGAGGCGAAGCGGCTCTGCCCCAGCACACAGACTCCATTGTCTGGCAGGGGTGTTTGCTGATAAACCAGCTTGGATTTGGCATCAGAAACCTAAAACCTCTGACATATGTTTTCATTTGGTGATATCAAGGAGGACACACAAGCTGAAACAGTGAAAGTTATTAACATTCAGAGAAACCACACAGCTCAGCTGACATGCTGGGGAGACACCCTTCCAGCACCAAGCTACCAGCAGTTTTGAGGCGACTGTCAGAAAAAACGTGATGGCCTCCTTTTCCTACCCCACCCGCCTCGCACATTCCTGAGATGTGTTATCTCTCAGGCACCATGTGAGCCCAACCAGCATTTTTCAATGGACATTATTTACCAGAAGTTGCGGGAGGACAAACGGGGCAGAATATGATACAGATGGTTTTCGGCAGCTTGGGTCTGTTTTCTGGCATACAAGCAGGTTTCGCCACAGTAGGGCAGACTTCAGGTTAAGATCTCGGGAGTCTACTACACATCCAGCTCAGGGGCTACTACCGGGTGCCCTATAAAAATTTTGTGAATAAGGTTTGCCTTTTTTTTTTTTTTTTTTTTTTTTTTGATATAGAATTTTGTTTTTTTTTCTTTTTTGTTTTTTTTTTTTTTTTTTTTTTTTTTTTTTTTTTTTTTTTGAGATAGAATCTGGCTTCATCATCCAAGCTGGGGTATGGTCATGCAATCTCAGCTAACTGACACCTCCACCTCCTGGGTTCAAGAAATTCTCATGCCTCAGCATCCAGAGTAGCTAGTATTAAAGGTGTGTGCCACCATGCCTGGCAAACTTTTTCTATTTTTAGCAGAGACAGGGGTCTCACTATGTTGCCCAGGCTGGTCTCAAACTCCTGGCCTACAGTGATCAGTACGGCTCGACCTCCCAAAGTGTTGGGATTACAGACATGAGCCACTGCACCCAGCCATTATGACTAAATTTTAACCTAAGAATTATGTAACAGAGATCTCATTTTATGCACCAAAATTTAATTTCAATGTAATCAAAAGAAACTCATCGAGTGACCCAGCCAGAGAGAGTGCCTAAGGAGAAATGATGATGAAATGGAATGCGGTGTCCCAGATGGGACCCTAGAACAGGAAAGGACATTAGGAGTAACCCCAAGAAATCTGAATGAAGTACAGACTTCGGCTAATAAAAGCATCTCAATATTTGTTCATTAATTTTAACAAATGCACCATACAAATGTAAGATGATAATAGGGGAAGCTGGGTACAGGTACATGGGAACTCGTTGTAATACCTCTGCAATTTCTCTGTCTCTCGTTGTCTCTCTCTCTCTCTCTCTGTGTGTGTGTGTGTGTAGACAAGCCAGAATGTGTGGATCCTCCCAGCAATAATGATTTGGTGTCTATGAAGTGTCACATACCATGTAAAAGTGATCTGCACATAGCTTGATTTATTCCTTACACCAGTGCTATGAGCTGGGCATAATCTGCATTTTACAGATAAAGAAACTGAAGAACAGAGAGGCTAGACACTTTGCTCATAGTCACACGGCAAGGTTAGTGGCAGATAAAGGGCTCAAATTCAGGTTGACAGGGAAGCTCAGCAATATTGCCTCAAAAATCTCAAACTGCGAACATAAAACAGTTCAAAACAAGCTTCATGTGGACCATGAAAACAAGGCACACATTCCAATCTGCCCCACTTTAAAAAGAAGAGTTTACAAGCAGAATGCAGGCCAGGCACAGTGGCTAAAGCCTGTAATCCCAGCACCCTGGGAGCCTGAGGCAGTTGGATCATGAGGTCAAGAGATTGAGACGATCCTGGCCAACACTGTGAAACCCCATCTCTACTAAAAATACTTTTTAAAAAAATTAGCTGGGTGTGGTGGCCTGTGCCTGTATTCCCAGCTACTCAGGAGGCTGAGGCAGGAGAATTGCTTGAACCCGGGAGGTGGAGGTTGCAGTGAGCCAAGGTCACACCAATGTAGTCCAGCCTGGCAACAGAGTGAGAATCTGTCTCAATAAAACAAACAAACAAACAAAAAGCACAGCACACACAAAACACAACACTTAATGCTGGAGAGGATGTCCTTAAGTCCACCAATATCACCATACATTCTGTGCAATCAAGAAATTTACTTGGATGGGGGTGGGGTGGGCTCCCGTGTGTAATTACAGCACTTTGGGAGGCCAACTCCGGTGGATTACCTGAGGTCAGGAGT
>NW_016107683.1:75937-77263 GCF_001604975.1 Cebus imitator
CAGGCTGGAGTGCAGTGGTGTGATCTCAGCTCACTGCAACCTCTACCTCCTGGGTTTAAGCGATTCTTCTGCCTCAACCTCACAAGTAGCTGGGACTACAGGCATGCACCACAATGCCTGGCTAATTTTTGTATTTTTAGGAGGGATGGGCTTTCACCATGTTGGCCAGGATGGTCTCAAACTCCTGACCTCCAGTCATCCATTTGCCTTGGGCTCCTAAACTGCTAGGATTACAGGAGTAAGCCACCATGCCTGGCTTTTTCTTTTCTTTTCTTTTCTTTTTGAGATGGGCTCTTCTTGTGTTTCCCAGGTAGGCCCTCAAGCAATCCTCCCACCTCAGCCTCCTGAGTTGCTGAGATTATAGGTGAGTATGACCTTGCCTGACACTAGAAGCATGATTTTGTCACTGCAGACCCTTCTCATTCCCTTTCATAGGAAGTCACTGAGCACCAGAGAAGCTTGAGCCAAGAACTAGGGACACCGATATTTGAACTCATTTCTGTTGGGTGCCAAATTTCTCTGTGCCTCCTTCTGGGAAAATTGGAGGTGGCAAGATACAGTGGCTCACACATATAATCCCAGCACTTTAGGAGGCGTTGGTGGGTGGATCACCTGAGGCCATTGCACTCCAGCCTGGACAACAAGAGTGAAACTGTCTCAAAAAAACAAAGAAAAAATAAGAAAGAGAGAGAGGGAGAGAAAGAAAGGGATAGAAAAAGAAAGGAAAGAAAGAAAAGGAAGAAAGAAAAAGAAAATCAGAGGCTTTGGTCCATTTGTCTTCCACACTCTGGACTAATTGTGTCCCTGCTTGAATGTGATCTCCTTGAGGCAAAGTCTGGGTCTCCTTACTCTTGCATGCCCACCCTGGCCTGTCTGTCCCACACTAGCTGCTCAGTGAAGGCTGGCCCATGTAGAGTATGGGTTTGAGGCATCCCAAGACTTGGAGTTGTAGAAGATGTGAGTGAGAAGTCTTGGAATGCTCTGCCCATCAGGAAATGTGTCTATCCCGGAGTTCAGCCAAGGAGCTGTGCTCCCTCCAATGCCACTGCTCAGAGCTCCCCTACCCAGGGTGGAACCTTGGATGGCCAATTACATTGGCTCAATATTTGCCTTGAGTAGCTCGGTGCAGTGGCTCCAGCCACTGTCGGATCTGTAATCCCCTCATTTTGAGAGGCTGAGGCAGAAGAATAGTTTGAGGCCAGGAGTTCAAGACCAGCTGGGGCAACATAGTGAGACCCCATCTTTACAAAATATTTTAAAAGTAGCCAAGAAGCTGAGGTGGGAGGATTGCTTGAGTCCAGGACTTTGAGGCTAGAGTGAGCTGGT
>NW_016107683.1:79618-85938 GCF_001604975.1 Cebus imitator
CGAGTGCAGGGTCTGCAAAATATCTCAAGCACTGATTTTACGTTTTACAATAGTGATGTTATCCCCAGGAGCAATTTGGGGAGGGTTGGAATCTTTTAGCCTCCAGCTGCATGAACCCATTAGAAACCACAGTTTCTATTCTTTTGGCTGATTTGTTAGTTCTACAAAGGCAGTCTAGTCCCCAGGCAAGAAGGTGGTTTGTTTTAGGAAAGGGCTGTTACCATCTTTGTTTCAAATTGTAAACTATTAACTAAGTTCTTCCCAAAGTTAGTTTGGTCTACGCTCAGGAATAAACAAGGACAGCTTGGAGGTTAGAAACATGATGATGGAGTCAGTTAGGTCAAATCTCTTTCACGGTCTCAAGCAATTCTCTCGCTTCGGCCTCCTAAGTAGCTGGATTAGCGGCGCACACCACCACGCCAGGCTAATTTTTGTATTTTTAGTAGAGACAGGGATTGTCCATGTTGGCCAGACTGTTCTCCAACTCCTGACCTCAGGTGATCTGCCCACCTTGGCCTCCCAAAGTGCTGGGATTACAGGTTTGAGCCACCATGCCTGGACGCAGCTCGCACCTTTTTTTTTTTCACGCCTTCTTGAAGTATTGAAATTCGAGATTAAATTAACACCAAGACAAAAGTGTGCCAAATTGCAGGGTCTTTATTGCTAGCGACCACAGAGGACTCACGTCTCTCCAACCTGTGGCCCCGGACTCAGGGAGAGGGGGGTTTTTAAGCTGAAAAACCACATCCTGGTTTTAGGACCGAGAGGGTGAGGGGTGGGGGTGGGGCTGAAGGGATTCAGACATTCAGAGGGCCAGGGGATTCCATAAATCACCTCCTGGGCAGAGATGAGGGTGGGGGGTCTCTGGACATTCCAAGGGCTAGGGGACTTTTGTCATTCAGATTGTTACTTAAGTGGTTTACAGAAATCAAGATAAATGTTAGTTTACACATTGTCTGGGTAGTGGTGGAAGTCACAGATCTTAGTTACTTATTACAAGTTGCAGGGGCCAAGATGACATTAGTCTGGGCTGCTTATTCTGGCAATTGCTGATAAGAAAAGGTAAGCAGCTTTACATAGCGGGCATTTTTCAGAGCAAACTAACAGTTTTATTTACAGAAGTAGTTATTGCTAGGAGAATGCGGCAGCCGTTACAACTTACTTTTTGGAAACACAGGTTTGTCTTATAAAATGGCGTTGCTCAGGTTCTGGCTCTAGGTCAGCTATAGCACATTCTTAGGAACAGTTTGGTTCTAGATCCTTCCTAAGCTTCTGATTTCTAATCCTTCCTAACCCACCTCACTGCCCCCCACCCCGCACCCTCCATTCTGCCTCACTTTCTCTTTTCCTGATTCCCACCATTTCCCACAATCAGTCCTGGCCTCAGATTCCCGCCCTTCAGGTTTCAGTGTTCCTTGGGTCCTCCCTCTCCCATGATCCTCTCTGATTAGGGGTGGGGCTGTGAGCTGGAATTAAATCCAGCCTTTACTGGAGTTCTGGGCCTGGATTCTGCATTGTGCTCAGCTGTGTCATTGCACTTTCTCGTTTCCGCTCTTTCTGCCGCTTCATCCTCTTCATGTTCTAACTCGGCCAGCAGAGGCTGACCACCCACCCCCCTCCCAGTTGGAGTTCGCTCCTTCCCTCCTGCTACTTCTCCATCTCCATCTCTCCATCTTCTGCTCCTGGCCTTTCCTGGCGCGGGGCCCAAGCTCTGAGCTCTTGCACATTTCCAGGATGCCATCCTAAGTCCTCCTCATCACTGGGAGGCAGTAGGCATGGGTTTGTCCTCTAGCTGCTGCGGGCCTGGGCCCCCAGGTCCGTGTGGCCGGCCGACAGCACAGTTCCCGCCCCAGTGTGGTGCCAGAAGGTGCAGCCCTGTAGGCTAGTGTGGGAGCCGCCTGGAGGTTGCTGTGGCACTTGTTGGTGCCCAGCGCCCTGCCAGGGGCTTCCTGGTGGCCTCCTTCTGGGATGGTGGGGCAGGATTCCACTTGGCTGCATCTTGTCATGAGGCACCTTAGCAGTGAGCCACCGAGGCTTCTGCTGCTCAGGTCCCCATATTCCCCACGGGGGCCAGCCGGGCTCTCGCCTCAGTCCGCCACCACCTCTCATTTCCCGTGGCAGGAGGAGGTGATGGAGCCACCTCCAGGCACCGGCCGCTCCCCCAAGCAGCCGGTAGGGTAGAGGAGAAAGACGCCAGGAAGCAGAAGGTCCCCTCTGGCAGGAGGGTTGTCCCGGGGCTGCCTCCCATGGTTCCTGCCTGCGAGTAGCTGCCAAGACCCTCCCTGCCATATTGCTCCACGGAAAGCTCTAAGGCTCTCGGGCCTGCAGGGTGGGACATTTTCTCCCTCACTGTGAATCTGCAAACTCAGGGCCAGGCATTTTCTACATATTCTTAAATAGGATGCTTCAGTCAAAGGTTGATGACAGAACTACTCTTTCTGATTATCACCTGCTGATAATGAGAACATCTGAACAGAAAATAAAAATATTTACGAATAGGTTCCAAACTTTGGAGGGATCAAGTAGGGAGGAAAAACAAACACTTCCACCCACCTCTGTTCACAAAAGTGTGCTTCACCAAGTTGGTGTGAATTATAGATAACTTATGAAAAAAAAGTTTCTTAAATCTAGAAAACAAAACAAGTAAAGCGTGGGCGCAGTGTGGCTCATGTCTGTGATCCCAGCACTATGGGAGTCCCAGGCGTGGGGAGGGAGGGGTGGGGATCACCTGAAATCTGGAGCTTTCGACCAGCCTGGCCAACAAGGTGAAACCTCATCTCTACTAAAAATACAAAAATTAGCTGGGAGTGGTGGTAAACGCCTGCAGTCTCAGCTACTTGGAAGGCTGAGGCAGGGGAATCGCTTTAACTCAGGAGGTGGAAGTTGCAGTGTGTCGAGATCGCACCACTGTACTCCAGCCTGGGCGATAGAGTGAGACGCCATCTCAAAAAAATAAAAATAAAAGGTAATAAATCAACAATGTTTTAACTACATGTTATAGTTATAAAGACATTATCTTAATTTTATGGATTTTTTGTTTTGCTTCATCTCGCTTAGCAGTTTTTTGAACACTTAAGTTTCCTTATTAGAGTCCTAGAAATTGTTTTTTAGTTTATTGATTTTTATTTTTATTTTTGAGATAGTGTCTCACTCTGTTGCCCAGGCTGGAGTATAGTGGCACAATTTTGGCTCACTGCAACCTCTGGCTTCCAGGTTCAAGCAATTGTCATGCCTCGGCCTCCCTAGTAGCTGGCATTACAGGCGTGCACCATCACACCTGGCTAATTTTTGTATTTTTAGTAGAGACAGGGTTTCACCATGTTGGCCAGGCTTGTCTGGAAATCCTGACCACAAGTGATCTGCTTGCCTTGGCCTCCCAAAGTGCTGGGATTACAGGCGTGAGCCACTACAGAGCTTGAGAAGGAAGGAACAATGGTCCTCCAGCTACCTCACAGGGCTGGCACAGGCGGTCACTGCCCTGTGTGGATCACTCAGCTGTGTTGGGCAACCTGAACCCCATCTGCAGGAATGTGAGGAGGAAAATACAAAAGTCTTTACATGAGCCCTGGGAAGGCAGATGCAGCAGAAACCTCTAGGAGGTAACTACCCAGTCTTGCACATATGGTGGAGAGAGAGCATATTGGTGATCATGTTTACTTACACTCTAGGGTCACCAGGTGGCACTATGACCTTGTCTGTGGCTCTGCAAAGGACGATTTGGAAGGAGTTCATCACAGCTAATGTTTAACAAGCCCCTACTATTTGCCAAATCACTCACCCCTGGCAACAACCTAAGGATCTGAGGATTCTTATTATATATCTTTTATAGAGAAGGACACGGAGACATAAAGACATGAATTATCTTGCCCAGATCACTCAGCTGATAAGTGGTGGAGGCCGAATAGGACGTAACAGTGTGGCCCAGTAGCCCACATGCATTGATTGAACAACTGTGTATTGAGCACCTGCCATGTACAAGGCCTTGTGTGATTAAATACAGTTATGATTAATAACATAACAATGACACATCACTGACACTTGGAGACATAAGATTTTCTCTTTTACAGGTTTCAGGCACAGAACAGTATATCCAATAATAGTGAAATTGATCCCACTAGTTATGACAGAAATTATGATACATTTAAACGAGTTGGGTGTTTTAGAATCCTTGACAGAAACTGAATGAGGAATGAAATTGTTTCCATTTCACACAAAAGAAAACTGAGGTGAAGAGGGGTAAATTAATTTTGCAAGGCATGAAGTAGAAATTCAAAGTATAGCAATTTGAACTTGCTTCTGACCTTTTCTGAGGCCCCCATGCTCTTGACCAATGTAAGGCTGGCTGCCTCACAGAGGGTTAAACGGACACATCCATCTCTCTCCACATCTGATAACTACGTCATCACCCAAGCTCGTTATCTGGCCTTGCCGCATGGCTTCCCTGCACCCGCCTCCACATGCCAGACCCAAGCCCACATTCAGCACTAAATTATGCCTTCAACCCCCAGCCTGCTGTTGATAATCCCTGCAGGAAAATTTTTTTTTTTTTTTTTACAGTGAGAGAAAAATGGAATTCAGTTTTATTTGTCCTCTCTGAAACTTCCATTTACACCATGGCCTCATCTATCAAGAAGAGGAAGAAAAAGCCCTGCCTTATACCACAAAAATCAAGTACTCACGTACTTGTTACAGGTGGCAGGATATTTGTTTCTACAGTTTTTTGGCTCCAAGAAATTACACTTTCAGTACCAGTGTAGTGAGGAACCACTGGCAAACTGCTGGAAATGTCTTCTGGATTAGTCAGTGTACCATTTCATAAAGTGCTTCTGGAGTTAAAATCTGCCAGGTTGTCAAAAGTGTCCACACTTTTGCAACCAAGGATAAAAGAAGCCCCATCAGACCTTGCCCAGTAGCAGTCTGCTCTATATGCCCCCAGAAGGCCTGCTTACCCAAGGTCCCGCCTGCCTACCCATGACCACTAGCTCCAGGTATTTCCTGCTTCTTAATAGCCAATAAAATTGCTTTCACTTTGTTTTCCCAACAGCCAATCAAGGCCCACTTACCCAAAGTCCCATCTGCCTACCAATGACGAGTTCCAGGTATTTCCCGCTTCCTGACAGCCAATAAAATTGCCTTTGCTTTGTTTCCCCAATAGCCAATCAATCGCCTTCCCTCCCCAAAAAACCCCATTACCTAAACAGCCGGGCACGACTTCTTTGGTCCCTCCCTGGACCACAGAACCTTGCCCAGGAGCTGAATAAATTAGCTTTTCATTTTCTTATACTTGCCTCAGTTTCCTCATTTTACATCGGCATTTAATCTTACAACCACTATAGACTCAAGCATCACCTTGTTTTTCCACTCATTCAAGAAGCTTTTTTACACATTTAATTATCTAATAGATTGGCACACATCATGAGCTTCTGTTCCTATTCTGTAGGTGGTGAAGCCCTCTATAGTCCTGACCCCACAGTTCTGCCCCATGGCCAGGGCCAGCTCACCAAGCAACTGCAGCCGCACTTAAAGTCAGTGCCATCCCCCGTGTGAGTACCTGAGGAAGGTGAGCGCAGGCAGATGGGGCCCAGCACCCTTGAACAGTGCCTGGGTCTCTGCTGCCCCACGTCTCACAGGGGGCCATGCTGGGGGAAGCGTAGGCAGTCGCAGTACTGGCTTTTCCCTCCTTTTTCATTTCATGCAAGTGGCTTAGGGATGGGGTAGAGTACTTGACTTATTTGGATAAAAACCACTATCTCGGTCAGAAACTCAAAAAGAATAATTGCTGGCATGTTAACCTAAAGAAAAACAACCAGACAAGTGCCCAGCGGTACTTCAAAAGGTTATTTATTATCCTGCAAAATTTAGGCAGGAGTTGTTGCTCATGTCTGTAATCCCAGCACTTTGGAAGGCTGAGTCAAGTGAATCACCTGAGGTCAGGAGTTCAGAACCAGTCTGACCAACATGGAGAAAGCTCGTCTCTACTAAAAACACAAAATTAGCCAGGCAAGATGGCACGTGGCTGTAGTCTCAGCTACTTGGGAGGCTGAGGCAGGAGAATCGCTTGGCCCTGGGAGTCAGAGGTTGAAGTGAGCCGAGATTACACCACAGTACTCCAGCCTGGGTGACAGAGGGAGACTATCTTTTAAAAAAAAAAAAACACAAAAGCTGGGTGCAGTGGCTCAAACCTGTAATCCCAGCACTTTGGGAGGCCGAGACAGGTGGATCACAAGGTCAAGAGATCGAGACCATCCTGGTCAACATGGTGAAACCCCGTCTCTACTAAAAATACAAAACATTAGCTGGGCATGGTGGCGCATGCCTGT
>NW_016107683.1:86045-98583 GCF_001604975.1 Cebus imitator
AAAAAAAAAAAAAAGAAATAAATAAACAGGCCCTCTGATGTATTACTGGTGGGATTGCAAAATGATATAACTTATATAGAGGAAACATTGGCAATACTTATCAATCACTAACTCCACAATCCTACTTTTAAGAAAGTATTTCAAAGAATGACTGACTAATATATGCAAATTGTGTCTCGCTGTGGTTTTACTATTGACATTTGGCAACAATATGAATGCCTATCAGTAGGAATAAACTAGGTTGCAACCATACAGTAGAACTCTGTGCAACCAGAAGCAGCAAAAAAGATGATTTCTACAGAGTTCTCATAAAGTGGATAAAAATAGTTTTATAAGAAAAAGGGAAGATACAAGAGTACACATATATGTATATATTTCTATTTATTTGGGAAAAAGCATCAAAAACTGGAAGGATTAACCAAAAGCATTTATGAATATTTACCTCCAGGAACAGGAGGGCAACAGGATGAAAAAACACTTTTGGAAGAAAGATTTCTCTGAATATATTTTATCATGTTGTTTAAGCTTAGAAACATTTTTAAGTGCTTTATTTATTTATAAAAATAAAATTATATTAAAATTTAAAAGACATCCCTAAAAATTAAAAACAGAAGCCAATGCTACTAATTGTATATCATGTTTGTAAAAATAAAGTGACTTAAGAACACAGAGTTTTGAATGTAAATCAATTTTTTGAATATATTCTGAAAATAAAAACTTCATTAATATACTTTATTCCTTGGCATATGAGCAGCATATTCATAGTAGTATGATTTATGCAGCATTTGTTACATATAAGTCTATGGGTATTCATTGTATAAATGTCTCTACTTTAGGTATCTTTGAAAAGTCATTTTAGAAAAAATCATAATGAATGAGTATTCACAACTCTTGTTCTGCATCTGGACCAGGTTTAAAATACATTGTTTTTTAATAAAAATATCCTGAAGTAATTGGTTAGTTAATAACCAATACTATGGCTAAAATAAAACTCTAGAGGATTCGGCTATGCCCAGATGATTTCACTTGGAAAATGCATTAACATTTTGGAGAAGCATGCAAGTTCAGCCTTGATACATTCAATGTTTTCTACAGATTCTTGTGTTTGGAAGGAGACTCACAAGTTCTTAAAAACCTAATAATATTGAATATTTTCTTCAGTTGAGTAATATATTACATTCCAAACATTGAGCCAATCAACCAATTGGACATTAGTTTTGCCTCCTGGAGATGCAAGAAGGCCATTTTAAATATGTGAAGAGAGTTATTTTCAGTAAGTCTCCCTTTGTATAGTAGTGAGTATTCCTATTACTGAAAGTGTTCCAACATTAACTGAAAATCTACATGTTACTCAGCAGAAGAGATAATTAGGCCAATAGAAGACATTCTTTCACTGGATTATGAGGTTGTGGAAGACAGAAATGTAGAATTAGTTATAGTTTAGATGTAAGTGTACCAAGTTTTACCATCAAATAGATTTGGGTTCTAATGCTGGTTTCAATTTCATAACTGAATAATCTTGAACAGCATACTTTAGGACTCAGTTTACTCTTATGGAATATGAACATAGTAATTATTTCCTCAAAGAGCAGCTGTAAGCTCAAATAGACAGCTGTAAAGGGTTTAGAAAATGACTGGAATTCAGTAAGAATTCAAAAGTTGTTAATATATTATTATTTTCTTTTATTCGCCACTATTATTCAAAGCTGAATAAATCAACTAATTCCCTACCTAGAAGTTTCTAGTAAATGTAGCTAGTTTATCTTATTTGTGATGAGAAGTCAGCCTTTCTACTTTTACAAATTCTTGAACCCTGTCCTATAGTCTGCAACCATACAGAGGGAGTAAATATCTCCCAAGACAGCTCTTTAAATATCGTATTTCTATCTATGTCATTGTTTTTCATATAAATAGTGTATTTCTGCAGATGTCTTTGCTTTTCAGATAAGTATGGCACATTATTAATTTCTTTTTAATAGGAATCCAGTTGAGTCATACTTCACCCCTGAAAAAAGGTGGAGCACGTGCTCATCTTAAGACAGTGAATTAAAACCAACTTGATTTAGAAATGTATTGCAAATGTTATGTTGTCCCATGACACAAATGGCACACAACAGGAACTAGGAATCACCATGTTAGCATTGTCCTTACTGTGACAATGTGAATGACCTACAAACCTGATATATGTTGAGGCAATTAAAGATGGACATAGGAAAACAGTGGTCTAAAATCATCATCACAAATAAGAGGGGTTTCATTTTCTATCTACAGGAGATTTGAAAAATATTTCTTTTTTAGTGTCCACATTTGCTTGTAAGTTACAGATTAATATGACTTATTCTATCACAAAGAATTTCAGACAAGAAAAATCAAATGAGAATATGTTGGTGTATATCATAATACATTTTTATTACTGATTCTATCATTTATGTTTTAATTGGCTTAGTTTTAATTAAAGACTTCTAAAGGCAATCTGACATAATGAGGAAAATGAGACATGAGGTTTAGTCAGGTTTGTAAGGACAAGTCCTAGTAATAGCGCATCATCTCTCTACTTGATGACTGTGGGGCTTTGGTGAAGTTGCATATGTACTTAGCATTCCTATCCCTAAACTGGAGAAAATAGCCTTCTCTCACTTATCTGGGAAAATTTCACAATATAATCCCTAAACAGTACCTGGCAGAGCATATATTATGAGTGCAATACAGGTTTGCTTCCTCCCATTTCCTTTTCATTAAGACCTAACAGTTGTTGAGGGAGTTTTCAATTTTCATAAGCTAGGATTTCATAGTTTTTAAAGTGCACCACAGGAATCTGGACTTAGTCATAATTTTTCTAATGGTTCTTCTAATCAAGATATATGGAACTACTAATACAGGTATTGATCGATTTACGGCCTATGCAACTTACGACCGTTCGATTTTATGACCGCAATCGCTAGCCACGACTGCTCCGCTTCTGGCAGCGCAAACGTTGCCCAGCTGGGCATACGACAGTGCGGACCAGCTTCCAGCAGCACTACCATCTCCGCGTGCCTATAGCCTACTCAACTTATGACCAAATCGTGTTACGACCAGTCTGTCGGAACCAATCGTGGTCGTAAGTCGAGCACTAGTTGTAGTAGTAGGGGGTTATTATTTCTAATAGCCGGATAAAGAGAATCCATTCATAAATTGCTCATGGTTCTTCTCTACAGTAGAATTATAATCTGTGTATGCAAAAGCTTTCCTTGCAGATATGCAGGTGAAGCAACAAAAATCTGCTGTTCAAATCACCACAATAGTTCTTTTTATGAATACTCTGTTTAAAACCCTTACAACAGAACACACAACTATTTGATGTAAACATGTTACCTTATGCAAACTTTCAACTTTCGTAAATCATGGATTGTTGAATGTTTAAGAACTTTTGACAAGGCCACTCAGTTTACATGGAGAATAGGCCAGTTTCTTCCCCACAAGAGATCTGTTTTTTTAATTGTACATAATTATCATACTTTTGTTATTATCTTCTTCACAGTGGTTTGAGATTTTTATGGCCTGAGAAAATGCATTCTCAACTTTTACTGTAACTTTTCCACAAATAGTAAGCTGTAACAATTCATCAGAGCTGATGTAAATATCATGCAATGTTCAGAACTGAAAACTGAAATAGGTTATTCAATTATAAAAATTGTGTTCAGAAGTCATTTTTTATTCCTTTTTAAACCCGCTGTAGCTTATAAGCATGACATGGGTTCCAAAGGAAATTCACACATATTGTAAAAACTAAATGTGATTTTGAAAATGATTCAATATTTTGAGTCCTTTAGGGAGTGAAAGGATTAATCACTGTGGATATAAAAGGATGTGATTATTCCATGCAGAAATCATGTAGCTGTGTCTTGTGCAACTAAAATTTTTTGGTGGTTTATGGTCATTTAAAGCATGTATTGAAAGATGCTTTCCTAGAAAATCAGAAACCGGATGACAAAACAAACAAATATCACCATTTTAATGTTATATTGTGGTTGGGCTCATAGAATTTGACATTTTTCACAAAATATGGTCCTTAAAATTATGTATTTTTCCACTCTGATCTTCAAATCATCTATGTTAAGTTCATGAGAAATAGAAATTAAACAACTTTTGTACTATTTACTTCTCACTTGGGAGAAAATTTCTAAATTCTTTTAAACAGACTAAAAATAATGGATAAAACAATGATAAAAAGAACCCTACAGGTAAATCCATAATAATAATGTGGTAGATGGTGTTATTCTTTGCAATTATTTACAACACCATGATAAATGCAAACATGCATACATAGATTAATGGTCCCAGGGAAGAACTATGAGCAGTTCATGATGGGTTCTCTTTATTCTGATATTAGAAGGAGAATGCTTTGATTAGTGAAATACAGTGAGCCAGGTGTATGATATAGTACAAGTTTGGAGAGGCATTACAAAGTTACACCTGTTCACTTGCTTTTTATCCCTGCCAGGAGGACAGCATGTTGCAAAAGAGACCTTCTTGATTCTCGGGACACACAGATCAGAATCACAGGGTACCCAGAGAAACCAACATACAATATTGGCCAGAAACAGCAATGATTATGATCAACTAAAATTTGGGGTCTTTTTACTGCTGCAAAGCTGACTGTTATGCGTCAGATGCATTTTATTTTATTTTGTGATTGCTACTGGCCTTGAGTTAGTCTGTTGTCCTGTAATGTTTACATTCTACCCAGAAAAAAAAAAAAATTGTGCATTTATGGCAGATGTCTTCCTGGTCATTCACTCCCTTATATTTGAATATCTTATTATGAATGCCTCTTTTGCTTTGCAGTGATTTGTAGTTATTAAAACATGCTATTTGAATGAAAATCCTCACAGAATTAAACACTGAAAACATTGTTTAAATGTGATTGTTTGTGGGTTTTACTTTTGATGTAGCCTTTTGCCTCAAAAATGTTGTTGACTTTCTGGCAAGGAGAAGCCACATTATTACTTGTGCTAAAGCCTTACAATATGTTGTGATATTGTTGCTCTTTTGAAATTATATTGAGTTTACAGTTACATGTTGCTCTCAGGGCTGATAATCATCCTTCTTAAGCTCCACATGTTAAAGGTACACAGCCTGGTGAGACCTATCTACTAATATGCTAATAAGGTACTGTGGGAAAAAAATAGTATTTCAGAAACAAATATACATCAGAAGAAAAACAACAATCTTAGAGAAATAGTCCTTTGGCAAGAAGCAGAACCAAATATATTAGTTGGCTTAACACCATAATAAGAAATAGACATATTGCAGTGTCTATCAGGTTAGCTGATATCACTTTGGCAAAGAAACATATGTTTTGCAAAGCATCCCAAAGGAAGCAGCTGACCTTATGATTATTAACAGTTACCCCCAAGAAAAGACTATATAATTTTGAAGCAAATTTGAAGGTAACATGATACTCTCTATAGTAGTACAACAACATGAAAATACAGGGAATGGAAACAGCTCTGAGGTTAGGTGGCAATGAATCTACCTCAAGTGAAGTACAATTAAGTTAATTCTAATTTTGGAGCTGTTTACAATGATATAACAATATATTTTTTTTTAAAGGTGGGGTTTCACCATGATAGCCAGGCTGGTCATGAACTCCTGACCTCAGGTGATCCACACACCTTGGCCTCCCAAAGTGCTAGGATTACAGGCATGAGCCACTGCACCCGGCCTAACAAGTATTTTTAAAAACATTTTTGATATATATAGTTACAAACTCCTGCTATGATTTTTTAAAGCTGACTTCTCAGAACAGTTGATTTATATTTTAAATTTATATAGATACTCTAAATAGTGCTGTTTGAACTTAATGTGCATATAAGTCACCTGGAGATCTTGTTAAAATGTAGATCCTGATTCATTAATCTGGGATGGAATCTGAGATTCCGCATTTCTAACAAGCTCCAAAGTGATGCTGATGCTTTTGGTTCATGGACCACACTCAAGTAATGAGTTTCTAAACCATAATAACATTTATTACCAAGTCAAATGTCTGTCTTTATCAGTGACCTGAGTGTTCATTTAAGGAAGATCTTGGGAATTTTGCACTGTCAAAAGTAACTCAGCATATATTTGTCAAAAAAGTAGACAGGTGGTTTATTTACCTTATCAATGTGCGATATAAAAGAAACAGAAAATAGATAATCTAATGTCCAGTATTCTACAACATAACATTTACCTTTTACCTTGCTTGCCAGGAATACCTTTACCAAGATCAACTGACATATACATTTTAATTACGTTTTCTCTTGCTGCTTCTTATTATTTACATAAGTGATTTTAAATCACTTCAATAGATAACTGCCTTGTGAACAATTAAAAAAGGATTAACAACATTGCTTTAACTTCAGATAGTTTATCTTATTTGCCAGTGATTCATGAAGGAGAGAGATAGAGAGAATGAGAGAGAGAAACTGATATAATCTTAAGAAATATCAGTCATCTTAAGATTAATTTTAATAAATATCAGTATAGCAGTCCTTTTTCCCCTTCAATCACATTTATTTTGATTATTTCCTGGGATAGGAATCTTCAAAAATATTTATTTTTCTTTCCTTTAAAACAGAATATATATTCTAAGGGGGAAAGTAATTCCATGCATTTTAAGTGATTGTTTGTATTTCTTTAAGAAATAAATTATTTACGTGTGTGTGTATTTGGTGGATTCACTTTATTATGTTATAAACTGAAGTGAAATAAATTTCTACTACCTAAGAGACAAAGTGAAAGTGAGAACAACAGCAGTTAATCAATTTTGAAAGGTGTCTTATCACAAAAAATTAAAAACTGTCTGTGAACACTTTATACAGAACATAATTCACATACTGAAAAGTAAGAATTGACTATTTCTGAAATTAAATGAGCATATTCAGAGTTCTTATGCAAGTAACCAGAAAAAAATCTAATTGATATTTTACCCATATTGTATCTTACTAACTTCTGACTTACACTTTTTAAAGACACACACACACGCACACACACACACACACGCACACACAATATTTTATAAAACTTTTGAGATAAGTAAACTACATTGTAGACAATTTTAAATCACTATTGAAGTTAATAATATTTTTGCACATTGATCATGTATTTTTTTATTCCAGCAATGGAGAAAATATTTTTGTATTGAAACAAAATTAAATATCTAAAAATTTCTTAAGTTTAGCCATATAGTAATCAAAAGATACATTATCTTAAGAAACACTTTCAGGAAAAAATTAAAAGGAAGTGCAACTAAACAAAGCATGTTGTAGCTATTCCTGTTAAAAATTTAATTATAGTTTTTTAAATTGTACATTCAATAACAGTGGTCAAACTGAACTTGCTTTTATGTTGCCTAGAATAAAAAGTATTCTTCAAAGTTTTTCTAAATTAACAAATCTTATTACATTATCTAATTGATCATGAAATAAGTTTTGTTACATATATATGATGAAATATATATATCACATATATGTGATCTATATTAGATATATGTGATATCATATATCTGTGATACATATGTAAAGTGTTTCATGTATGAAAATGTTTCATACATATCATATACATCACATATATGTGGTATCATATATGTGATGTATATGATATGTGATATATAACACATATATATATCCAAAGCTTATTTCAGGATCAAATAGACAATATATATGTAAATATTCAGAAAAGAGAACATTTTTCCTGCATTCCTGTACATGAGAAAGTATTTTCTGCAAACAGTTCTCACTGTTACCATGTGTTTGATGGCCCACAGAGCTGCAGTGAGTTAACAGAAAGGCTTAGTGTAGGAAAGAGGCTGCCCATGAGAAACTCCACCCCACTCTTCTTCCTCCTGTGGATGTGCTTGTCAGGAGATTGTTCTGCTCTTCACTGCCTTAGAGTTGAGAGAGGCAAGAGTGCTAGTGGAGGGACCCACAGCTTTCCTGGCTACTATGAGTGGATGGATAAGTCTATATAATTCAGGAGATGAGAATAAGGGCACATTTAAAATTTCTATAAATATTTTGTCACATTTAATAAAATTTTTAATGAATATTTTGGTCTCTATGTTCCTTTGACTTTTAAAATTCATCCAGAACACAGTTTTGGTGCTTTTTAGTAGACTCTCTTTCTTTCCCAAATTGAAGACCACCAATCTTAAAGTCATCTTTTTTTTGTCATATTCATTCATATTTTGTATTTTATATTTAGTACACAGATACACTTTTATTTTAGTATTTGTCATATATTAAATTATAATAAAATTTATTATAAAAACAGCCATTAAAATATTCTATAGCTAGAAATCAATATATCTCAGAAGTGCAATCTTTTTCAAGAGGGATTATTTAAACTGAGTAGTTTATTTTAGTTATTCAAACAGTGATGGAGTTTAGATATCATTATCCAAAATAGAAGCAAGCTGAATTACTATGTGATAAACCGTTTGGTAACTATAAAGTGAAATAAATGGGGAAAATGATATATATTGAAGAAGGTTTTTTATAATTTATTTTTCTGTATAGAGAAAAAGATAATTCAATCACTGGCTTTATCTGTCACAAAATATCCCATTAAAGGCTTCAAACATGGTACCCAAAGTTTTATGTCTACACCAATAATATGATATACTAAGTAACTCTTGGGGGAAAAAGCCATTTTTCATTTATTTCTTTCTTATGACTGTAATAATGATAGTGAGCATTTTATAGTCCACTTGTTTTGAAAAACATTTAAATTTAGTTGAAGATTTAGGTACTCAAGAAGCATCTAGTTATAATATGACTGGCTTGTTCTTTAGAAGGTTTTCTTATGTACATTACACTCTAGTATTAGAGTTTTTCCTTGGTCTTAATTAATTAAGATAAAGACGTGGGGGAATTAGTTCAAGCCAAATGCCACAAGCCTCTATTATTTTTTAAATGGAGGCATACAATTTCATGTTCAATCAGGTAAAACAAGTGAAGGTAAAATGATAAATTCACAGCCACTAAAAAGATTTTAAGTGTATGTACAATAACAGTAATTTAAAAATTGCCAGAAATCATTCCTGGCATATATTTTAATTGCTGGTAGTTTCTATCCTTAAGCTATTTAAATAATTTCATTCATCTTAACTGAATTATTCACATTACCTAACAAAAATTTCTGCAACAATATAAAGTAACATTTTGAGAAGAAAAATAATGTCAGTAGAAAAAAACTATGAAAACTAAATCCAAGGAATATTGAGAGAGTAGAAGGTGAGTAAGGGTGTTAATTTCATCTTTCCCCCCTTTAAGGCAACACTTGATCAAAATTTTTAAATAACTGAAGTACAATCATTTTGAGAGAGCACATTCTCATCACTAGAATAATCAGCCTCAAGTGATGAATCCCATAAATTTTGGCACATGGCTAATGCATATACATATATATATATATATATATATATATAAACATATAAAACAAAAATGAACCTTAAGGCCAAAATGTGGCATCCATATTACCAAAATAGTAAAATAATTAAATTTAAAAATCACCATAATTTTGACCCTAAGGAACAAGAATGTCCATGGGAAGCGTTGGTGCTTTTTGATCTCTCCTGTCTTTTCTCTGTCTTTTTCTTCTTCTTATCTAGAAAAATACATTTTATCTTCTGAAATACTTACAAGTGCTTTGAATCACTTCTATAATAACCATGAAGTATGTTTTTCAAAATCTCTGAACTCTTTTAGAGGAGTTATAGAAATAATTTAAATTTTACCTTTCATATTTTATTGCATTAATAATAATAGATGTTACTAAGCCAAACAGACACAGATTTCACAAGATCAATCTTCACAATTATTGAAATATTTTGTAACTTTTTGGCTATAATAAAAATAACTTCAATGTGTCACCTATTTAAATTACACCATACACTGTGCTAAGCACCATTTTTTCCCCTTTTATCCTCTGACTTTTAAACATTTTTATTTATTGTACTTTAAGTTCTGGGGTACATGTGTAGATCTTGCAGGTTTGTTGCATAGGTACACACATGTCATGGTGGTTTGCTGTCTCCACTGTCTCCATCCCTTGGTCACCTACATCAGGTACTTCTCCCAGTGTTACTCCTCCACAACCTCCCTGCCCCCATGCCGTACCTCTCCTAGCCCCCCATCTCCCCCAACAGACCCCAGTGTGTGATGTTCCCCTC
Source organism: Cebus imitator (assembly GCF_001604975.1). Taxonomy (NCBI): domain Eukaryota; kingdom Metazoa; phylum Chordata; class Mammalia; order Primates; family Cebidae; genus Cebus; species Cebus imitator. The sequence goes on from NW_016107683.1 coordinate 96,241, forward strand.
CCTGTGTCCATGTGTTCTCATTTTTCCACACCTGCCTATGAGTGAGAACACGCAGTGTTTGGTTTTCTGTTCTTGTGTCAGTTTGCTGAGAATGATGATTTCCAGATTCATCCATGTCCTTACAAAGGACATGAACTCAAATCATTTTTTATGGCTGCATAGTATTCCATGGTGTCTATGTGCCACATTTTCTTTGCCCTGTCTGTCATTGATGGGCATTTGGGTTGCTTCCAGGTCTTTGCTATTGTAAACAGTGCTGCACTGAACATACGCGTGCATGTGCCTTTATGATAGAACAATTTATAATCCTTTGAGTATATACCCAGTAATGGGATTGCTGGTTCAAATGGAATTTCTATTTCTAGGTCCTTGAGGAATTGCCATACTGTCTTCCATAATGGTTGAATTAATACACTCTCACCAACAGTGTAAAAGCGTTCCTATTTCTCCACATCCTCTCCAGCACCTGTTGTCACCTGATTTTTTAATGATCAATATTCTAACTGGCAAGAGATGGTATCTCAATGTGGTTTTGACTTGCATTTCTCTAATGACCAGCAATGATGAGCTTGTTTTCATATGTTTGTTGGCTGCATAAATGTCTTCTTTTGAAAAGTGTCTGTTCATATTCTTTGCCCAGTTTTTGATGGAGTTGTTTCTTAAAAAAAAAAAAAGTTTATCTAATATCTTATTCCTGAAGTAAACTTCATTGTCCTTTTTATATATTTCTAAATCAGTTTGCAAAGATTAATATTTTTGTGTCTTGGTTTACAAATGGAATTGGTCTGTAAGTTTTCTTTCTCAAAGGATCCTTAGAGTACCTTGACATTCCAGTTGAGCTAATAACATTAAATGTTTGATAGAGTTCACATTTGAGGCTACTGGAGTCACTTCTCCTTTTGGCAATATTTTAAATATGGATTCAGTTTTTTTTTTTTTCTAAATACAGTTATAAGGCTATTTACATCTTGGTAAATTTATTGGTATGTTTTCCTTAACATGTAGCTTTTTATATGTTGCCTAATATATATTTAATGTCTGTAGGATCTTAGAATGATAATACCTTTTCTCTCTTTAAAATCGATAATTTTTTACCTTTGTCTTATTTCTTATTTTCCAGATCATTCTACGTAGGGGTTTATTACTTTTATTATCTTTTCAGAGAACGGGGTTCTGGCTTTGAAAATTCTTTCTTTTACATTCGTTTCTATTTCATCGATTTTTGTTTTTATTGTTATTATTTCCTTTTATCTACATTTAGTTTATCTTTAACTCTTTTCTAAAATCTTGAGCTAGATTCAGAACTTATTAATTTTTTAGTCCTATCCTTTTACTCGTCTATAAAATTGAAGCTGTAAATTTCTAACTTTAGTTGCTTTTCATAATCTTTATAGAATCTTAGCTATCTTTTAATTAAAAATATTTTCTTATTTTCTTGTAATTTATTCATTGACCTATGGTTGTAAATAATTGTCTCTTAATTTCCAAAAATTTATGGCAAGATACTATTGTTATTAATTTCTGTCTTTATTCTACTATGATCAGACATTTTCTGTAGTATTTTAATAATTAAAATGTATTGGGATTCTCTTTGGTCAGTTTTTATAAATATTTTAGGTATTCTTGGAAATAATTTGCATTCTATGGTTGTGGGGTGCAACAAACCATATGTCTCATTGAGTCAAATTTGTTAATCCTTTGGTTTAAATCTTCTATGCCTTATTATATTTTTCCTGTCTTTTCTGTGTTATTGAGAAAGTTAATTTAAAAACCTCTATAATAATTGTGAATTTCTCCTTGTAGTTATATCAGTTTTGTTTAAAATATTTTCAAATGATTATATTAGTTGCATACAAATTTAGAAGTATTTTTTCTTAATGGTGAACTGAACATTTTATTCTTAAAATGTGTCTCACTTTATTCCTTTAATGCCTGTTGTCCTTAAGTTTACTCAGTTTGGAATAATTTATTTATTTCAGTTTTTTTTTTACTTGGTACCATTTAAGAAACAATTTTACTTTGAAGTAACCTCTCTGTATGTTTTATATACAAATGTGTCTTTTATTATAATCTTACAATCTGTCTTTTCATTGAAGCTTCCAATTTATTTACATTGAATATAATTATTAATCTTTTTGAGTTTAACTCTACAATTTTTATGTTACCTATTTCCCAAACCTACTTCCTTAAAAAATGTCTGTTTGCTTTCCATTGGTAGATTCGTTTATATTATCTCATTTTGTTTACTATTATTTGGAATTCATACAATTTTGTACTTGCTATTAGTGTGCTAGAGGCTATTAAAAACACATTTGACTTACTAAATCTAATATTAATTAGTAC
>NW_016107683.1:100115-102264 GCF_001604975.1 Cebus imitator
AAAATATTTTTTATAAAATTTAGTGTTACTTTTCCTTTGCTATCTCATTTTTGTTTGTTGAATATTATATTTGAAAATTGTTTATGGACATAATCTGAGGTCTAGAATGGTGTTTTTTCTTCTGAAAAGGGTTTTATTGGTGGCCTCTCTTCCATATTTTCCAGGTTTTCCATTTGTCCTTAACAGGCGAGTTAGTCCTCTGTTACAGAAAATGCATCTTTTAAATATTATTGAACCTTTTAAATACACCTTTTAATGTTATTTGACCTTTAAAAGGATAAATATTATTTGTCCTTTTAAAATATTAATTGACATCTGTGTCCACTTTCTACAATTACCCTAAGCTTAGCAGTTTCTTGAAAACTCCAATAATGATCAAATAAAGTGATTCGGTGATTTCCTTTGTATGTTATTTAGACATCATAAGATGTATTTTTTAGGTCCAGAAGTAGTATTGCTTTATCATTGTTGAACTAAATTTTAAATGTATTAGCCAAGGACTATTTTCATTTGAAATTAATTGATAATGAGCTCTGTATAATAGCTATCGGCAATGTTCATTGAAGCCACTTTTAGGGGTGTGCTACTGGGGACATATAATTACACTAAAGAAGTTGTTTCTGTTCCTATCAGCTGGTGTACATAATTTGTCTAAAAACTTGGCTCAGGGTTTCTGGCTTTCTAACCTCTATACTAGGGAGGTTATATGTTGCAGTGACAAAAAATGGGTGTTGTATCAAGAATGTTTTGAAGTCAGAACTTATCCTCTCATTAGCTGTTTTACATAGGACATGTTCATTATTCTTTTTATGCCTCAGTTTTCTAGGTTGTTAAATGGGAATGGACAGTGGCTATTTCATGAAGTTTACATAATGATAAAATAAGATTATGCATATAAAATACTTAAAATACTGCCTAGCCCTCTTTAAAGACTCAGTAGAGCTAATCTGTTTATTTTATTTTGATGCTAGGGCCTTATTATTTGCCATTTAGGAATGGGGATTGATTAAGGCAGAGCTCCTTCTCTCTGGCTCTGATTATTTAGGTAGTATTTATGTAAAAACATATTTCTATAGAGCACATATAGAGCAATCTCTAGCTCAGGCTGTAACTCACGATAATTTTCACAAGGATTACTTTCAAGGTTTGACTTTCTGATTGTATATATATGTACAATTGTCCTGAAACCCAATTTAGAGCCTAAATTTATGCATGTTTCATTTGGCATTATGTCTATCCTGGATTCTTTTATCCATTTCAAAAGTTATCATGTTTGTCCACAAATAACAATGTGTTCATTCAGGTCATTGATAAAAAATGTTAGATTTAGTAGAACCAAGGTGATATTGCAACATGTTCTATGTAAGATAATCTGGCTTGAAAATCTTCATATACTTTCAACAAAAAGAAGCAAATTTAATGTGGCATGAGCCATCACTCTTGTGGTTCATCAGATTGTTACAGTCTTTTCTAAGGGTGAATGAACTTTCGTGTTTACTGATTCCTCCAGATGTTTCCTGGGTGTCAAGGTGGTTGGTTAATTTGTAGTTTTTATAATCTGGAGACTGCCGCATCACTTGACTATTAGCAAAATTTTGATACTCTGGAATTTTGCTAGAATTTTCCACAGGTTATTGAGGTAAGATTCTGCTTACACTTCCCACAGTATGATTATTTGTGGCTGAGATAATTGCACTTATTTAAAGAATATGTGGGGTTTTTTTGGTACACATTCATAGATGACCTCAAGCTAAGCTCCATTTTAAAAATAGCCAATATTTACACTATGTTTTTTAATTGCTAAAAACTAGTGCATATTTTTTAAGATCCATTTTTCTTGATACTATACCATAAAGTTTTGACTGATGAAGATGACATTATCTTCTTCCCACCCTTTGTCATGAAAGAAATCATTTTTGATGGGAAGAAATGATAGATTTGGTGTGTGTGTCTTTCAACAAACTAATATCTTTCACTTCAGTAGAGCAGTGTGTCCTAACTCTTCCCATGACAGCCAAGTAGAATTAGATGCATTAAAATTCATCAGAAGAAAGTTAAGATTACAATATAAAATGTTTGCATATGTATGAAAACATTAAATATGTACATTATAAAGGACTAAGTCAAATAAGAATTGAATGAGGTGACT
>NW_016107683.1:102938-113600 GCF_001604975.1 Cebus imitator
CAGGATCAGGCTTGTGGCAATAATATAATGTTCCAAGGACTTAAGGGTTTCTTCATCAATTATCATAGAAAAGCTCAGTTGTTTGTTCTGAACAAAATGAAATGATGGGCTGCAGGAACAAAATAAAAATATTGAACTCCTGAGAACTACTCAAGATATTCCTCATGACCTTAATACTGGGCACAGTAAAATGTAACAGCATGACTGGCTAACATGTTTGACTTCCTTTTCTTCTCTGTTTAAACCATCTCTGCACCCTCTTTGTCTTGTCTCTGTCACACTCTTTCCCTTCTTTTACCTGTTCAGTGCATGTTCAGAATTTATCTCTGACTTTTTATCTGCATTAGTTCTTCTGTTGTTGTTTGAGGCAGAGTCTCACTCCATCACCCAGGCTGGAGTGCAGTGGTGGGATCTTGGCTCACTGCAACCTCAACCTCCTGAGTTGAAGAGATTCTCATGTCTCAGCTTCCCAAGTAGCTGGGATTACAGACACCTGCTACTATGCCTGGCTAAATTTTGTATTTTTAGTAGTGATGGGGTTTCACCAATTTGGCCAGGTTGGTCTCAAACCTCTGACCTCAGGTGATCCATCTGCCTTGGCCTCCCAAAGTGCTGGGATTATAGGCATGAGCCACCGCACATGACCTTATATGCATTACTTTTTATCTGCATAACTTGTTGTTCACTCAGTGTGTTCCCATCTGCACTGACACATCTTCAAACTTGATCTCTCAAAATTCCTTCCAAAAACGTTTCTTTAGTAGTTTGCCATGCTAGAGGAACAGGGAGAGGATATTCCAGTGCCTGAGAGCTGTGTCCCTGCTCTCAAGCATGTTTCTGTCTTGGAATAATTGCTGCTTTAGTTTTCTAAATGGCAAGTGAGGGGATGAAAATGCAATTTAAGCCAACTACTGGTTTCCACGGTGAATTTTATGCTGTTAAAAAAAAAATCCTGGTTCCTAAGCCATTATATAAAATGAGTAATTTTTATATCCTCATTAGCAAGTAGGCAGTAAAATTTCAAGATGATCTATAGGAAATATATTAAGTGTTTTTAAAAGTCTGTTTCAGAAGTAGTTATTTTTGGATACTGAGTTTATATGCCCCCTTTTCTTTTTATATTTATATTTTATCCTTAAATAGCATTGACAATTGCACTTAAGTTGCAAATAATCATGAAGAATGAGTTTTTCTTTTCTTTTTGATATACTTAGCGCAGCAATAATATTGGGTGTATTGAAAATGGCAACATTTTAGTTTAATTATGTGCATTTATTCTCATATCTCTATGGTCAAGTAATTGGTGATAACTATATGACATAGATATTTTGCAGAGATTTGTTATTCGATCACATAAATAAGCAGTGCCTTCCTAAATCAAAAGACATAGAAGCAAAAGGAAGTACACAACCCAGCGGATTTTATTGTTTATAGCTTCTCTCCAGTTGCCTATTTTACATATAAAATGGAGTCTATTTTATCTCCTATATATGTTCTATTTCCCAGTTGGAAAATAAATTTACAGTAAAAGAATGATGACTAAAAAATAACCCCTGCTGGACAATATTTTCCATTTTGACAAGATTCAATGGAACAGTCCAAGTCTTGTTCCATTTTGGAGTCAAAATTATGTTTGTTATTACTTGTTTGTTTCCTCAGACGGTCTCTGTTGCACTTCAAATCACAGCAAATACAAAGTCAGTGATTTTGTCTATAAACACAGTCAACTTGACAAGCCTTTTCAAGAATGCTCAAGTCCAGCTATCATGATTATATATAATCATAGGCCCTCCAGCCTCTTCTCAAACTATTGGGTGAGAAAAAATTTATTGTTTTATGAGCATACTATTGTTAATTCCAGAAAGTTTTAGGTAAAAAGTGTATCTATTTTTAATCCAAATACCTTCTTCCCTGCAATTGCTCCATTGAGACTTCTTGTTTCCTGCTGAGCTGCACAGGCTCCCTTTAAACTGTCTGCCTTGGATGCTCTTGAAAGCAGCTTGTGTGGCTCTTCAGGGAGGTAGTTTCCGTTTATAGAGTGGCCGTTCCGTTTTCCCACTCCCTGCCTTCACCAGAGAAGAAGGAGGAGTACATCAAAAGGAGTTTTTCTCTCCTCTAGATGCACTTAGAAATAGTGAGGTTTCCTCTAAAGGACAGAAAAGAAGTGGCATAGAAAGAGACAGAGAAAGATAGGGAGAAAAACACATATAAAAGAGCTAAACACAGAAAAACAGAGACAGACAGCAGAAGGCAGAGGTGCCAGGTGGGAAGAGCATGGCCAGGGGCTGTATGAGCATTTGTCAATATTCCTATAGACTTCTCGCTCTTGATATTTTATTTTTAAAATGCAGCCCAAGGTCAATGTAGTCAGACTATCTCATCACACTGTTGATTCACATTGAGCTTTTAGGCAAAACAGCTCCTTTTTAAAAACTAACACAACAGTAATTTAACTAACATTCATTGAGAGTTGAGTCTGTGACTGACAATCTTTTAAGGTCATTTAATCCAACAGCACTAATAAAAGATCAGTACTGTTTTTATTCTACCTGTTTTATGGATCAATAAATGGAAACACAAAGAGGTTAAATGACTTGTTCGAGTTTATGTGGTGAGTGGTAGAGCAAAGATTCCAGACCATCTTTCCTGTCCTGAGCTTATGCTCACATAGTTTTGATAAAGTCTAGACTATATTTATCTATATTAATTTTATTTTTCATGAATTTGGTCCATTTCATCCTGCTATTTTTAATCTCAACTCACCTATGTGTTGGCTGTTTCTCAGATTTTTTTTATTAGCAAATAATAAGCAAATCACTTTTTTCTTATTCAAAGCATTCATGGACTCAGTAAACAGAATGGCCAGAGATTTAGTATAATGGTTTTCCCCGACCACCTACACACTACTTGTTCCTTCTCACTAGCCAGTTCTTCTCATTTTATTCTGGTTCACTTTTCTTATAGTTCTTATTACTACCTTCGAGATAAGTGATAAGCAAGGACCTTGATCTTGTGGTTCACTATTTTATCCCCAGCCTCAATCACTTTGCATGGCATGTGAGAGTTACTTAAATGTTATTTACACAAAGGGCTTTTGGGACTGGCTCATGAACTATTCACTAGTCACAGTTATTAAAATGTTTAATACTTTCTCTGTATTTATCAAGTATTAGGCCATATACAGCCAAAATGAACACATTGGGCTAGTATTATTTTTGCTGTAAAGATTTTATTACTTTTTCCCTGATATTGCTTTCATTTATTTTGATGGATATATATGGTAGATGGAGAAATGTGGACAAAGATCAGGACTCAACATAAATAGAGAGCAGAATTTTATGTACTTGTTTTTTTTTCTTTTATATTTTACCAATAAATAGGAATCACGTCACATTAACTTACTCATATAATGTCTACTGTGAGGTCATGCGCCTAACAGATATTTTCTGTTATTAATTGAGGATAGGAAAGCTCTGGGGGTTCCCTGCAGGAGGCTGCATTTAAGCTGGCTCTTGAATGTGGCTCTGAGCTGAGACCTCTCCCTGAAGCTCCAGACCAGGAGCCAGCTGCCAGCTGGACCCCTCCATTTGGTGTCTCAAAGGAAGCTTGCACTCTGGAGGTCTAACTCTGAACCCAAAAATTCCCCCACCTCAGCCCTGTTTCTTCTTAGGGAAATCACCATCTCATACCCAGTTGTGCACCAAACTCACATTTGAGCAAGGGGGCCCCTGCCTTGCCCTTCCCTGCACTGTGAGTGCTCTGGATGAAACAGTGCTGAGGGGGAAAGAGCCCTCCATGCCAAGCAGAACCATGTGAGGCTTAACTCCAACTTCAGCTGTGAGAAGGGAAGGGCCCTAGTCCAGTTTGCTGTAGAAAGACCAGCCGGCCACTGTCTGGTACCTGGATGGCAGGGGCAGAGTATGGATGGAGAGACATGGAGGGCCAAGCTGGGGAGGTACGAACATGGCAGCTTCTGCATCCCAGTGAGTGGCCTCTGTAGGCCCAGCACATTCCTCACAGCGGCCTTCCAGGCCCAGTTCTTGGAAGCCTTTTGGCAGTCCCTCCAGGTCCAGCTCATGCCTCTCATGGCCTCTCCAGGCCAAGGTGTTGCTTCCTGGCTTCCTCTCGGGGCCCAGCTCTTCCTCCCAGATGCTTCTACAGGCCCACCTCCTGCCTCACCTTGCAACAACCTCTGTGCACTCAGTCAGCTCCCACCCAGCTCCTGGTGGCCTCTGTAGGCCTGAAAGGTCCTCAAGTCAAGCTCTCCAGGCCCACCCAGCTCATGCCTCATAGTGGCCTCTCCAGGCTCAGCTCCTGCCCTCCAACGGTGTCTCCAGGCCCAAAACTTCCTCAAGTCGGCTTCTCTCAGCCCAGCTCTGGCCTCCTCCCTGTGGCCCCAGCAGGCCTAAATGGCCCTAATTTAAATGGGCAATAGATCAGAATAGACATTTCTCAAAAGAAGATATACAAATGGCAAACTAATATATGAAAAAATGCTCAACATCACTGATCATCAGAGAAATGCAAATTAAAACTACAATGAGCTATCATCCTACCCCAGTTTAAATGGCTTATATCCAAAAGTCAGGCAGTAACAAATGCTAATGAGTGACAGAGCTACACCTTATCTCTAAAAACAAAAACAAAGAAAAGGCCGAGCATGGTGGCTCACACCTGTAATCCCAGCAATTTGGGAGGCCGAGGCTGGTGGATCACTTGAAGTCAGAAGTTCAAGAACAGCCTGGCCAACATGGTGAAGCCCTGTCCCCACTAAAAAAATACAAAAATTAACCCAGCATGGTGGCAGGTGCCTGTAATTTCAGCTACTTGGGAGGCTGAGGCAAGAGAATTGCTTGAACCTGGTGGCGGAAGTTGCAGGAAGTGGAAGGGCAAGAGTGGGAGCAGGACATCTGGTGAGGAGCTGCCACATCAACATCTTTTGATCACTCCAGGCCACGTTTTGAGCAGGGCCTCTGCAGGAAAGTGGCCCAGCCCCACATGCCTTAATTCTGACACTGAGTGCTGGTGGAGGCCCTGTGAGATCACACTGTGGAGGCTTCTTGGGAAAGTGTCAGCTCTTCAAAATCAACATTTTGGTTATTCCTTTGATGCTGGAGACAATGACCTGTTTCTCCTCATATGTCTGCTCAAGATAGTTACAAATTTAGTAAAGATGGGCTTTCACCATGTCAGCTAGGCAGGTCTCGAACACCTGACTTCAGATGATCTCCCCCCTCGGCCTCTCAAAATGCTAGGATTACAGGTGTGAGACACTGCGCCCTGCCCTTCTTCCATTCTTGCTCAATTTTTCCTTCTCTCTCTTTCTGCCTCTTTTTTTTTTTTTTTCTTGATATCCTGGAAACCATAGGGAATATATATGAATCACAATTCCAAGGGCAATTCAAATTTTTTTTTTAGAGACAGGGTCTTGCTCTGTCACTTAGGCTGGAATGCATTGGTGAGATCTCAGCTGACTGCAACCTCCACCTCCTGGGCTCAAGCTATCCTCATGCCTGAGCCCCCAAAGTAGCTGGGACTACAGGTGTGCAGCACTGCACCTGGCTAATCTGAAAAAAAAATCATTTTTGGAGCAATAGAGTTTTGCTAGGCTGCCTGGGCTGGTCTTGAACTCCTGGCCTCAAGCGATCCTCCTGCCTTGGCTTCCCAAAGTGTTAGGATTCCAAAAATGAGTCACTATACCTGGACACTTTTTTAATGGAGAAGAGTCCAAGAAACACTATCTCTGATAAAAACACCAGCTAAACTCTTGAATTGTCACTTTTTTTCACTCTCCATTTTTTCTCCTTTCCTTGTCTCATAAAATTTCATTGAATGCTTCTAGATACAACTTTAGAATTCTCCTCCTTTTTTTTTTTCTTTTTTTTTTCTGAAGACAGAGTGTTGCTCTGTCCCCCAGGCTGGAGTGCAGTGGAGTGATCGCAGCTCACTTCAACCTCTGAGTCCTGAGTTCAAGCAATTCTCATGCCTCAGACTCCCCCGAGTTCCTGGGATTACAGGTGCTAGCCACCATGCCTGGTTAATTTTTGTATTTTTAGTAGCGATTGGGTTTCACCATGTTGGCCAGGCTGGTCTCTAACTCCTAACCTCAAGCACATGGCTGTAATCTCAGCTACTTGGGAGACTGACACAGGAGAATAGCTGGTACCCAGGAGGTGGAGGTTGCAGTGAGCCGAGATGGTACCATTGCACTCCAGCCTAAGTGACAGAGTAAGACTCTGTCTCTAAATAAATAAATAAATAAATGCTTTTTTTTTCTGCCACCCCAGACTTCTGGAAAAGGAGTTGGGAGCTGTGCCCAAGGATCCCAGCCTTTGCCCTCAATTGCAAACAGAGTGGAGTGTCTCTTAGCTCAGGAGTTTGTGCTGCTCAAGAGTTGCACAAACACCAAGTTGAAAAACACTGCTTGCTGAAAGGGGTGTAAAAGGCAAAGGACAAACCAGTTGTCCTCGAAAGTAGAGACATTTCTATTCTATGCTGGACTAAGATCTTAGAGAATGCAGGCAGGGAACAAGTTTTGCCGGTTTTCCAATGAGAGACCCCCTGTGGTAAGAGAGACTCTTCTTTCTTTATTACAAATGGAGACTTGTAGGTTTTTTTTTTTTTTTTCAGTGGAGCTTTGCTCTTGTTGCCCAGGCTGGAGGGCAGTGGAGCAACCTTGGCTCACTACAACCTCCGCCTCCTGGGTTCAAGTGATTCTCCTACCTCAGCCTCCCGAGTAGCTGGGATTACCGGCACCCCCCATCACGCCCAGCTAGTTTTTGTATTTTTAGTAGAGACAGAGTTTCATCATATTGGCCAGGCTGGTCTCAAACTCCTGATCTCAGGTGATTCACCCACCTTGGTGTCCTAAAGTGCTGGGATTACAGGTGTGAGCCACTGTACCTGGTCAAAAGTTGTAGTTTAATAGGTATAATTTCAGTTTTGCAAGATAAAAAGGTTCTGGCGATGGATGATGGTGATGGTGGCACCACAATGTGAACATGCTTCATGCCACTGAACTGTTGACCTTAAGGTGGCTGAGATGGTAAATTTTATGCAGTATGTGCATTTTACTACAATTTAAAAACAATTCAACACATGAGATTTTTTAAAGTTGAAAATAGATTTGGGAGGATCTGGGAAAAGCATAAGCCTTGGAGAAGTCACCTCTGCTAGAGCCAGTGGCATCTGTGCGGAGACACCTGGAGGACAGAAGATGGCCTCTCCTCACCCGCCCCTGCAGCAGTGGCTCAGCCTTCTGGGAGAGAAGTGTGGACAGGGAAACCCTGATCTGACTAATTTGAATTGACTAAGAAGTCAGTAATATGACTTGGGCTTTCCTGGAAGTGACAAGATTAATTTCTGCTGTCAAGACAGAAATGATATTATCATAGAAAAATACAGAAAGCCTACATCTGCATGCTTGAGGTTTGTGACCATAAAACTCACACTCCTGGAGAAAGCAGAAGAATTGTGGAAACAGTATGTCTTTTCCCTAAACATTTAAACAGAATTACTATATGATCCATCAATTTCAATGCTGGGTACAGACCCAAAAGAATTGAAAGCAGGGACTCAAAGAGATATTTGTACCCTGAGGTTCATAGCAGCATTATTCACAATAGCCAAAAGGCAGAAGCAACCCAAATGTTCATTGACAGATGAATGGATAAACAAAATGTGGCCTATCCATACAATAGAATATTATTCATGCTTAAAAAAGGAGGAAATTCTGCCACACGCTACCATATGGATGACCGTAAAACTCATACATGAGGAGAAAACAGAACATGCACCAGAAGAAGACAGAGCCACCGCTGGATTTGCCCCAGCACTCAGGCTTCCTCCCAAGATGGCAGCAGCTCAGCCATCTGGCCACTAGTTTGAGAGTCACTTCCTTTCTTCAGCTGGTCTCACCCAGACTGACTTCCTCAGGAAAGCTAAGTGGTAAAAAGGAGCTCGATGCAAACAACATTCTGAGCCACCTGCCAGGACAGACCCTCCCCCATCGTACAGGGTCCAAGCGTTGTAGATGTATCTGTGATGGATCCAGACATAAAGTTTGAATTTTTTGAAATTTGATCAGAGGGTAAGTTTTAAAAAAATTATTGTATTTGATGTATTGCTCTTGCCCTCTCCTATTCCTTCTGAAACAAATTATCCTGTTTGTTACTGCAACTGTGCCCCACTCACCCGAGTGAGATGGCGTGTGAGGTCATATGGACACTGCTGCCTGGTTATGTTTTTATCTTATTTTACTATAAACATAAGTAAGTAAGCCCCTTTCCTGGAATCACCTCCGGAGCGTTTCTGGGACCACCTGAGGATGCCAGTGTGACCCCTCCTGGCTGTTGCTCACCCTGCTGTTTGCTCCAGCACGCTGAGGTGTGCCTTCATGACTGCTGGCCACGGCTCCCCCACCTTCCTGAGAGACTGCCTCCCACAGCTTCTGGAACAAGGAGTTCCAGGGCTTTCGCCCAAGTGTGGGCACAGTTCAAGTCAGTGGTAACTTTCGGAGAGACTTTATTTTTTAAGAGACTGTGCCACAGAGAATGACAGCTCAGTGACTGGCCTGGAGCAGCGCTGGATAAATATTTGCTGAATAAATGAACCATGCACTCAGCCCACAGGCCTAGTGTGAATGACTCTTTGTTTGTCAGGGTTCTGTTAGGCAGGGACCAACTCACCCTTGAACCATCCTGACTTTGACCTTGCAGTCCAGCCCCACTTTCTCACCTTGTGGGGACCAGAGGCAGGAAGCCGCTTCACTGTTTCTCTGTTTCTCCTGTCTCCCTCTCTGCCTTTGCTTCCTAACCCCAGCATGGGTCTCTTCTAGAATGATAGATGGGGAAGGGCCACCCCTTACTCATGCCTACCAAGCAACCACTAAGAGGATTCAGTGGTCCAAACTTGGCCCATTCCAAGTAATTCAATTGTGCCTACACCGTGGCACGTGCCAGGCAGGCAGGGGCTTCTACTGCCTCTGGGGTAGCAGGAGGGGAGGCTCCTTCCCCCAGGAAGAATCAACAGCTCACACAACAAAACTCAAAGACAACAAACAGAAACGACCCCCTCCCCATTCATCACCAAAACATTGTGCTCTGATTCCTGCCAAGTGTCCTCCAAACCCAGGCAGAGGAAAGAGGCATATGTTTTCCCCTTTCTGTCCATCCTTCCCAGTCCCTTTCTCTCTCTCTCTCTCTGAGATGGGACAGATAGCTTCCAGCAGGCTGAATGCATCTTTTGCACTGAAACGGAAAGCGTGCGTTGCTGCTGTGAGTTTGGACCGCAGAGGTCTGAAACTGCCTCTCCTTTGGCTCCTCACGGGCTCTGGCCCTTGATCAGCCTGTCCTGGAAGGGAGGGAAGCAGGGTCCCCCGGGGAGGTGGCTGATACAAAGATGGCCCCTGTGTCCAGCCAGACATCCTGGGCCTGCTGGCCGACAGATTGGAGCATAGAGGTCCCTCCTTGTCCCCAGCGCCAGCGGGACCTTTACCCTCCTTTCTCCCAGGCTCCCTGCCATGCCAGCTCCATTAATGAAAGGACAGTGCTTTATTCAGGGCCAAGTGTAGCTTCCACTCCACCCATCCTCAGAGGCGCTTCATAGTCTCAGGCATGTCTGTGGTGCAAAGGCATCACCCCCCGTAGTTTTGGGTGAATTTTCACACCCTCTTTGCAGAGGGGACTTGGCTTTTGTCCTTGGATTGAGGTTTCCTCCTGGGGACTGGCGCTCAGTGCTGGGCTGAGGCTGGCCTTACCAGCTCCTCTGTTTGGGATTCCTGAGGCTTTCCAGACTTTTCCGGCCATCATGTCAGAGGAGAGGATCTGCCCAATGCCATTCAGAGGCTGGGACCCCTGATGAATCGGTGTCTTTATTCTCTAAAACTCCCCGTCCTGAACCAGCCCCTGCAAAACGCAGCAGGTATTTTTCCCAGCCGAGACCTTAAGTCTTTCAATAATGTCCATACTTGCTTTCTCCACCACCTCTAAGAGTAGATGTCTGTCATCTCCTGTGACTTTTATGAAAGTTCCTTATGAGGATAAAGGAATTTCAGAACGCTGAGAACGGGCTTGAGGTGCCCACGCCTTATTCCAGGCAAACACCACTGGCTACCTGGGCTCCCTTCTCCCCAGGCGTGGCTGGAGTCTGGCAGTTTCTTCGAAGCATGTGTGTGGATGCTGGTGCACAGGAGTGCGTGGGAGTGCATGGGCGTCCTTTTACCTAGATTGCCATGGCCACCCAGGCTTCCTTTCACTTGTGCATGTACACTCAGCGGGGAAGAGTTCAAAGATATCCACCCCCATCTCCGGCTGAGGCTTCACGCCAATTCCACTTCTACTCCTTGTGATTTCATGCAAGCGGGGCGCATACTGGCTCTTTGTGCCTGGAGTTCTGGAAACACCCACACCTCCACCACAGTAGACTTCTCAAGGGGGTACAGCAGAGAGAAAGAACTGGAGCTGTGGTGTGCCAAATAAGAGATGTTTCTCTGCCGGGCGCGGTGGCTCAAGCCTGTAATCCCAGCACTTTGGGAGGCCGAGGCGGGTGGATCACGAGGTCAAGAGATCGAGACCATCCTGGTCAAGAGATCGAGACCATCCTGGTCAACATGGTGAAAACCCGTCTCTACTAAAAATACAAAAAATTAGCTGGGCATGGTGG
>NW_016107683.1:114092-115689 GCF_001604975.1 Cebus imitator
TCTGCTGGAGCAGCTCTGGGTGTGGGGTGCACAGAAGCTGTTCAGGTTCAGAGATCTCCTAAGATGTTCCTGAGGGTCTCCGCAGACATAGGGGGCTCCACACCTGCCTTTCTTTCTTGGGGTGTCAGAATCCCCTCCTCCTTCCCGTCCGTGACCCCTGCAGAAAATGTGGGGGCAGGGAGATGGTGACTGTGGAATCAAGGGGCCTCTATGTAGGAATCACAGGACTCTACCAGGCTTCCAAGATGTGATGACACAGTGGACAACTTTCCTTCCAGCTGGTGCAGGTTTGGGGGATCAGGAGTCCTCCTGGGGGTCCCAGCACTCCTGAGACTTTTCCTCTGACCTTCGGGCATCTTAGTCTGCTTTGTGCTGCCATAAAGGAATGCCTGAGATTGGAAAAAAAAAAAAAAAAAAAAAAGGTGTATTTTTGCCTCACAGCTCTGCAGGCTGTATGAGAAGCACGGCGCCAGCATCTGCTTCTGGGAAGTCCTCAGGAGGCTTTTACTCAGGGCAGAAGGGGAAGCAGGAATTTTGTGGTGAGAGAGGGAGTGACAGAGAGAGGGAGACAGAGAGACAGAGAGCGAGCAAGAGGTGGGGGCAGGTCCGAGACTCTTTATAACAATCCGATCTCATGGTAACTCATTACCATGGGGGATAAAAGGTTGGGGGTGCCAAGCCATCGTGAGAAGTCAGCCCCCATGACCCACACACCTCCTGTCAGACCCTACCTTCAAAACTATGGATGGTATTTCAACATGAGACTTGGAGAAGACAGACATCCAAACCCTATCACCAGGGCAGGCCTTTGCTTCAGAGTGCCCCTCCCTCTCTCGTGTCCTCTTTTCTCCCACCATCAATAATAAGAACAAGAATAGAGATTATTCCCTCACTCAGTGAACACTGAGTGAGCGCTTGCTAACCACCAGGCACCGCCTGTGTGTGGGACGTGGCAGTTACCTTGCATGTGTAGGGTGCCTTCCAGTTCACAAAGCCCTTGCAGTGCAATCACCCCATCTTTTTGTCGTTGTTGTTGGTTATGCAATTTTTTATTGTGGCTAAAACACACACACACACACACACACACACACACACACACACACACACACACACAAAATTAGCCAGCTTAGGCCAGTCATGATGGCTCACACCTGTAATCTCAGCACTTTGGGAGGTCGAGGCAGGAGGATTGCTGGAGCTCAGGAGTTCCATACCAGCCTCAGCAACATGGCGAAACCGCATCTCTATAAAAAAGATAAAAAATTAGCAGAGTGTGGTGGCAGGCGCCTGTAGTCCCAGCTACTTGGGAGGCTGAGGTAGCAGGATTGCTTGAGCCCAGGAGACAGAGGCTGCAGTGAGCCATGACTACACCACCATACTCCAGCCTGGGGACAGAGCAAGATTCTGTCTCGCGGGGTGGGGAGGGGTGGTGGTTATTCTATAATTAAAATTTTTTTTTCTTTTTCTCCTCAGAAAGGATAAAAATGTTATTGATTAGTAAGACTGTAGTTTCATGTTGATATTTTGAAAGTTTTAGGGTGGTGCTTGTTTGCTCCTGTCACATTATATAAGCACGTTCAGTACTGTCAGAAGTAAT
>NW_016107683.1:115699-128614 GCF_001604975.1 Cebus imitator
TTTTAGTAGAGACGGGGTTTCACCATGTTGACCAGGATGGTCTCGATCTCTTGACCTCGTGATCCACCTGCCTCAGCCTCCCAAAGTGCTGGGATTACAGGCTTGAGCCACCGCGCCCGGCCCTTTTTTAAAATTTTTTATGATGGAGTCTTGCTCTGTTAAAATGTATGTTTTGACTCAGCAATTTAGAATCACATTTTGTGTAGAATCTAGAAAGTGATATTTCAGACTGAATGGAAGCCTATGGTGAAAAGGCAAATATCTCACGATCAAAACCAACGGGAAGCTATTTGTGAAACTGCTTTGCCATGTGTGCATTTGCCTTCCAGAGTTTAACTTATGTTTGGATTCAGCAGTTTAGAAACACTCTTTGTGTAGAATCTAACAACAGATATTTCCAACTCCACTCAGGCCTATGGGGGAAACCTGAATATCTGGTATTAAAACTAGGTATTTTGAAAGTGTGATCTCAGCTCACTGCAGCCTCCGCCTCTGGGGTTCCAGTGATTCTCCTGCCTCAGCCTCCTGGGTAGCTGGGATTATCATCATGCCTGGATAATTTTTGTATTTTTAATAGAGACAGGGTTTCTCCATGTTGGCCGGGCTGGTCGAGAACTCCTGACCTCAGGTGATCTGCCCACCTCAGCCTTTAAAGTGCAGGGATTACAGGTGTGAACCACCGTGCCCAGCTGGGCTTAACCATTTTAAAGTGTACAGTTCAGTCATGTTAAGCACATTCACATTGCTGTGCAAACAATCTCTAGAAGTTTTTCATCTTGCAAAATTGAAACTTTTTACCCACTAAATGGTAACTTCCCTTTCTGGTGGCCACTCTAGCCTCCGGTAACCACCATTCTCCTTTCTGTTTCTATGAATTTGACTATTCTGGGAATCTTAGATAAGGGAAACCATACAGCTCTTGTTTCTTCGTGACTAGCTTCTTTCACAGCGTGGTGTCTAAGGTTCATCCCCGTGGTACCATAGGATCCTAATGTTTTTTGTTTGTTTGTTCTTGTTTTTTGTTTTTTGGGACAGAGTCTCACTCTGTCACCCAGGCTGGAGTGCAGTGGCATGGTCTTGGCTCACCACAACCTCCGCCTCCTGGGTTTAAGCGATTCTCCTGCCTCAGCCACCCGAGTAGTTGGGATTACAGGCATGTGCCACCATGCCTGGCTAATTTTATATTTTTAGTAGAGACGGGGTTTCTCCATATTGGTTAGGCTGCTCTCAAACTCCTGACATCAGGTGATCCGCCTGCCTCAGCCTCCCAAAGTGCTGGGATTACAGGCATGAGCCACCGCACCCGGCAGATCCTAATGTTTTTAAACCTCCACAGCAACACCTTCAAGTTAGATTTTGTATTTCACAGGTGAGAAAATTGAGACACAAAAGGAATAAGCAATTGCCCATAGCTAGTGTCACGGGTTGACACCAGCTTTGAAGGTTGGTCTCCACCTCCAAGACATGCCCAAGTCCCAAGTCCCATTACCGTGAATGTGGCCTTACTTGGAAATAGGTCTTTGCAGATGTAGTAGTTAAGTTCTGGATCTCAAGATGAGATCATCCTGAATTTGGGGTGGACTCTAAATTCTATGACTGATGTCCTCATAAGAGAAGGGAGGGGGAGATTTGAGATACATAGACAAAGTTTCGGGGAGGGATGGTGTATGGTTATAGAGGGAAGTTATGCTACTGTAAGCCAAGGAACAGCACGGTCCACCGGAAGCTGGAAGTGCCAAGAAACGTCCTCCCCTGCAGCCCTGAGAGGGAACGTGGCCTTGCCGATGCCTCGATTTCAGACTTCCGCCCTCCAGAACCATGAGACCATACATTTTGGTTGTTTTAAGCCTCCCAGTGTGTGAGAATTTGCAATGGCAGCCCAAGCCAAAGAATATAGTGAACAGATCAGGCACGGAGGCTCACGCCTGTAACATCAGCATTTTGGGAGGCCAAGGTGGGAGGATCGCTTGAGCCCAGGAGTTCGAGACCAGCCTGGGCAAGATAGCAAGATTCCAATTCAATCAATCAATCAATAAAAATAAAGAGTACAGTGCCTAGAGTAGTTCCTAGAAAATATTTCAACAGGAAATATTTGTTGAATGAATGGGGCTGGCATGGTGGCTCACACCTGTAATCCCAACACTGGGAGGCTAAGGCCGGTGGGTCACTTGAGATTAGGAGTTTGAGACCAGCCAAGCCAACATGGTTAAACCCTGTCTCTACTAAAAACAACAACAACAAAGAAAAACCAGAAATTAGCCAGGCAAGGTGGCACATGCCTGTAACCCCAGCTACTCAGAAGGCAGAAGCACGGGAATTGCTTGAACCTGGGAGGCGGAGGTTTCAATTAGCCGAGGTTGCACCACTGCACTCCAGCCTGGGCAACAGAGTGAGACTCCATCTAAAATAAAAGAAAAAAATACAATATTTGTTGAATGAATGGAATGGAATACCCAGGTAGGCTCTAGGTCCGTCTGGATTATTAACTCCTAGCATTAATTTTTCTCCTCACTGAGGGAACACTTTTAGGCAACCACAAAAGTAAAATATCAGTTAAGTGTCGTTTTGCTATTATCACGAATGATTACTTATAAACTGTAAGGGCATTGTGTAAGACTCCTTCACCCCAGCCCACATCTGGGTCAGACAGCAGGACCTGCAAGAAACCTGGTGGGTCCATATCATTTGTCTGGAGAACATTGGGCTCCTTCCTAATATGGAAACAATCTGAACCTGAACCCGCTGCCCCTCTGGCTTCTGCCCTTTTCTTCCTTTGTGGATGGAGCAGATCTCTGCCCTTTCCTCAATGTCCTTCCTGTTTCCACGCTCAGCAGCAGCAAGTCTTCTCCTTCCAAAGGTCACAGATGGCGCCTTTGTTTACAGGGTCAGCCAGCTGTCTTCCTCCACCCACTTTCCTCTGAGCGGGGTGTTCACCCTTGATCCACTTTCCACTTCTTGGACAGCTCTCTTCGCATGCGCTTCCTTCAGGCTCTGCTCCTGGTCCAGGTGCTGCAGCTACAGCCAGCAAAGATATTGGACAGAGACGAACCACCTACTGGCCAGGAAACAGCTGGTGCTTTCTTGGAATCCCCAACCCTCCAGTGGGTTCTGATCTCCTGGTGATGCCAGAGATGCATATTCCTTCTCACTCTCCTCTGCGCTCTGGCTTTTTCCTCCCCGTTTCACGCTGCTGCAAGCTGGTTCCACCCTGAGCCCTACTCACTTGGCATTGTTTAATCTCCCATGCATAAGCAAATCATCCAGGCACTGTCTGGCACCCCAATACTGTCCCTTTGTGGGCACTTGGTTTCCTCAAACTCTCATGATCCCTTCGAATGTCCACCATCCTCCTCCATGCTGTTTGAGAGTCCGGCCCTGCTCTGGCCTTAAGGAACGCATGATCAATGCTGATTTCACTGCTTGCCCTCTTTGGAAGAGCTGCAGGAACCCAGGGAGGCTGAGGCAGGAGGATCACTTGAGCCCAGGAATTTGAGGCTGCAGTGAGTATGGTCACGCCACTGTACTTCAGCCTGGGTGACAGAGTGAAGTGAGACCCTGTCTGTAAAAAAATAAAACATAAAAATATATGAATAAATAAAATGAGATGTGATCATATGCACGCACCAGGAGGAGCACCTCCTACTGGCCTCACAGGGTCGGACCTGCCTGGGTATGTCTGCATCTTGCAGCTGCCTCTGAAAGTGGTGATTTCAATTCTCCTCCCTCAGCCTCCTGAGTAGCTGGAATTACAGGCACGCACCACTGCGCCCAGCCAATTTTTGTATTTTTAGTAGAGACAGGGTTTCACCATGTTGGCCAGGGTGGTCTTGATCTCTTTACCTCATGATCCACCCGCCTTGTCCTTTCAAAGTGCTGTGATTACAGGCATGAGCCACCTTGCCCAGCCGATCTGAGGTTTTATAAATGAGAGTTCCCCTGCATACACTCTCTTGCCTGCCACCATGTAAGATGTTCCTTTGCTTCTTTGCCTTCCATCGTGATTGTGAGGCCTCCCCAGGCATGCAGAACTGTGACCCCATTAACCCTCTTTCCTTTATAAATTACCCAGTCTTGGGTATGTCTTTATTAGCAGCATGAGAACAGACTATACAAAAAATGGTAAGTCTGGGAAATGTGAAATTAAAGCAAAGTTACATAGGCTTCTTTATTGCAAATTTTGTTGTTTTTTTGTTTGTTTGTTTGTTTTTGAGACAGGGTCTAGCAGTGGTGCAATCATAGCTCACTGCAGTGTTGAACTCCTGGCCTCAAGTGATCCTCCTGTCTTAGCTTCCCAAGCCACCATACACGGCCCTCTTGCCAAACTTGTTTCAGTCCATAATATGTAAGTTCAGCCATCAAATCAGCATGCATTGATGAACTGCCTGCTGTATGCATGGTACTCTTGGGGTGCTGGGAACAGAGGCATGGGAAAGACGTGGCTCCTGCCTGGAGTTTATGTTAGCAGCAGATGGACATTAACTGACTAAGTACCTGCTAATGATGCAATTAAATGTGCTCCAAAAGAGAAAGCAGTGTTTTGAGACAACATTCATCATAGGTCCTGCTCAAGTCTGGGGAATCAGAAATGGCTTTTCTGGGGAAATGATGTTTAAGTTCAGACCCAAAGAAGAAAACAACGTTTCCTAAGTGAAAGGAGCGTGGGTTTGAAGGATTTCAGGCAGGGGGACGGTGTATGCAAAGACCCTGAAAAAGAAAGTGCTTGCAGTCTCTGCTCCGTTTTGAAAATTAATCTAACCAGGAAACCCTTTCCTCATACCCCTTCCAAGCCTCCAGCCTGCTGGGGGAACTAGAATTTGGCTTTGGTATCATAGAAAAACCTCCGCAGGGACTTGAGACTGTCACTGATTGTCTGGGTGACAATGGAACTGCCTTTTTTGAGCCTTGTTTTTCTTATCAATAAAATTAGGGGTAGACCACAGTAAGATGGCTAAGATTCCCTGCAGCTGCAGCAGGCTAAGATCTCATGGGAATGCTCTTCCATTTTTTAGGGTAGAGAGAGAAGGGAGGTAGAACTAATTGTAAACGGGAATTTTAGTTTGGATGGGAAATAATTCAGCTCACAGAGGGTGGGGTAGAAAAGTGCAGTATGGCTGCCATCCTAAAGCCTTAGGTGACCCAGTTAGAAATCGAGTATTCATGGGGTCCGCACTTCAATATGCAGAGACTCACCAGCTGCTATTGATGAAGGGCTCTGTGCTAAGGGCAAGGGACTCGGGGCTCCTGCCCTGAGCCCACAGGGAAACCTGGAGACGGCACCCCACATTGCAGCTGCTCTCTCCTTTCAAAGGCAGGACTTCAAGGGCCTGGAGCCTCAAGGCCTCTGCAGAGGGGACAAAGGGCTGTTGAGGTCAGTAGAGAGAACAGAAGGCAGCTGGTTAAGTGGCTGGCATCACTTCCTGCAACCCCTACCCCATTCTAGGAGCACAGAGACCCTGGAGTGGGGACAGCAGCCTGCAATCTTGGAGAACCCAGAACACACTTGCTGGAATACAGGAACCCTTCAGAGGCGCATTGATCTTATAAAGTAACACACTCACTCAGAATACCAACAAAGGGTCCTAGTTTTGAAACTCCTGCAAGTAGAGAAAAGAAGACCCCCTGTAGCCAGCCAGTAAGTTAGGAACAAATGATGAATGAAAACTATAATCTCCTGGGACCCTGGGTTCTCTCCCTGCTTTTTTTTTTTTCCTTTTAATCTTTTCTCCCTTTTTCTGACTTTTAATCTTTTTCTCTCTCCCACTTTTTTCAGCTCCTTGGGCCAGACCCTTGTGTTCCATTTGTTCCTCTCTGCCCCAGGGTCACCCTGGCTGGTTTTTCTGCTGTTCTCAGATTACTTAACTTGAAGAACTTTGTGTGAGCTGC
Organism: Cebus imitator; assembly: GCF_001604975.1. Taxonomy (NCBI): domain Eukaryota; kingdom Metazoa; phylum Chordata; class Mammalia; order Primates; family Cebidae; genus Cebus; species Cebus imitator. Next base: position 121,583 of record NW_016107683.1, read on the forward strand.
TTCCTTCCATGTTTGGTGGAAAGTGGATCCTAATTCCTATCTGGGTGTTGCAGCTCAGAAGATTCTGGGTGCCCCGCCCTGCAGCCCCACGGTCCTGAGACAGACTGCTAAGATCCTTCCCTCTGCAAAGGCAATATCTTAGCTCCACCTGCTGAAGCAAAATACTGTAAACCAAGTGGCTTCAACAATGGAAATTTATTGTCTCTCAGCTCTGGAGGCCAGAAGTCTAAGGTCAAGGGGTCAGCAGCACAGCCATGTTGGGTGGGGAAGAAGGACCTGTTCCAGGCCTCTCTCCTTGACATGTAAATGGTCATCTTCTTCTTTTATCTCTTCTCGTTGCCTTCCTTCTATCCATGTCTTTGTGTCCAAATGTTCTCTTTATTTTTTTGAGATGGAGTCTCATTCTGTTGCCCAGGCTGGAGGGCAATGGAACGATCTTGGCTCACTGTAATCTCCGACTCCCGGGTTCAAGTGATTCCCCTGCCTCAGCCTTCCGAGTAGCTGGGATTACAGGCACCTACCACCACGCCCAGCTAATTTTTGTATTTTTGGAAGGGACGGCGTTTCTCCAAGTTGGCCAGGCTGGTTTCAAACTCCTGACCCCAGGTAATCCACCCGCCTTGGCCCCCCAAAGTGCTGAGATTACAGGCATGAGCCACCAGGCCTGGTCCTAAATGTTCCCTTTTTATAAGGTCACCAGTCATGTTGGAGTAAGGCCACTCTAATGACCTCATTTTAACTTGATTACGTCTTTACAGACCCCAGCCCCAAATAACCACACATTCTGAGGGACTGGAATAGGACTTCATCATATGAATTTAGGGGGAGAAGACACAATTCAATCTGTAACAGCCAGTAAGACTTAAAACTTCAGTGTTCCAATGGCTTACATGGAGGCTTGTCAAAAATAGAGGCTCACACCTCTTTCTTTAATCTCAGCACTTTGGAGACCAAGGTGGGGAAATCACTTGAGCCCAGGAGTATGAGTTCAGCCTGGACAACATAGCAAGACCCCATCTCTACAAAAAATACAAAAATCAGTCAGGTATCATAGTGCGCAGCTGTGGTCCCAGCTACTCAAGAGGCTTAGGGGTGGAGGATTGCTTGAGCCCAGGAGGTTGTGGCTGCAGTGAGCCGAGATGGCACCAATGGACTCCAGCCTGGGCAACAGAGAGAGACCCTGTCTCAAAAACAAAACCAGGCAGGATGCGGTGGCTCACGCTTATAATCCCAGCACTTTGGGAGACCAAGATGGGTGGATCACCTGAGGCCAGGAGTTCGAGACCAGCTTGGGCAACATGGTGAAACCCCATCTCTACTGATAATACAAAAATTAGCTGGGGATGGTGGCATGCACGTTATCCCAGCTACTCGGGAGGCTGAGGCAGGAGAATAGCTTGAACCCAGGAGGTGGAGATTGCAGTGAGCCGAGACTACGCCATTGCACTCCAGCCTGGGTGACAGAGCGAGACTCTGCCTCAAAAACAAGAAAAGGATGGCGGATAGATATTAGTTACTATTATTATCCTCCACTCCGTCAGACAGTGAACCCAGGTTTAATGCACTTCTGCAACCTAAATGCGCCAAGGAGAAACAAGGAGAGACTCAATCCTAAAGGGATCAGAGGCTGCCCGACTGTTCTGAGGATGAAGAGACAGCCTTGCCTTTGAATTCTGCAGTCACTGTGTGGGCAAGGGAGATCTGTCAGGCATGCTGTGAAAAACTAGAGTTGCATTACCCTGATGTTTGCCTTTTTGCTTTAAAGAAACCTGCTAACCTCATCTGCAGATGTAGAAAATGGGTGTGTTCCTGAATCAAGGTTTTATTTTATTTTTTTAATTCCCCGGGATGGTGTAATGGTTCTCAGGGCAGGATCTGCCTGGCTCTGAGAGCTCAGCACCCTCACTTCCCAGCCATGCTGCCTTTTGTAAGTCACTCAACTTCTCTGTGCCTTAGTTCTCTTCCTTGTAAAACAGGAAAATAATAATACCTACTTCACAGTGAAAATGACATGACTTTTTTTTTTTTTTTTTTTTAGACAGAGTCTCACTCTGTTGGCAGGCTAGAATGCAGTGGCACGATCTTGGCTCACTGCAACCTCTACCTCCCAGGTTCAAGCGATTATCCTGCCTCAACCTCTGGAGTAGCTGGGACTACAGGCATGCACCACCATGCCCAGATAATTTTTTGTATTTTTTTGTTTTTTGAGACATAGTTTCACTCTCGTTGCCCAGTCTGGAGTGCAATGGCATGATCTCTACTCACTGCAACCTCTGCCTGTCGATTTCAAGCAACTCTCCTGCCTCAGCCTCCCAAGTTGCTGGGATTACAGGCACGCACCACCACACCCAGCTACCTTTTTTTTTTTATTATTATTTTTAATAGAGATGGAGTTTCACCATGTTTGTCAAGCTGGTCTCAAACTCCTGACCTAAGGTGATCCACCTGCCTCGGCCTCCCGAAGTGCTGATATTATAGGCTTGAGTCACAGTTCCTGGCCTAATTTTTTGTATTTTTAGTAGAGACAGGGTTTTACCATGTTGACCAGGATGGTCTTGATCTCTTGACCTCATGATTCACCTGCCTCGGCATCCCAAAGTGCTGGAATTACAAGCATGAGCCACTGCGCCTGGCCATAACTTGACTTTTTGATGAACACACTCCAGAGAGGTGCCCCACACAGAGTTAACTGTCTGTGATAGCCTTTATCATTAGCTATAGCTTTATTATATTTCATTTTCCCTTCAGGCCTCATCCCCAACTGCATTCCTTTTCTTCTCAAAATCACCCATCGTGCTTTGAATCTATGTCCATACTTTTTCTCTAATATATGTAAGCATATAGTATTCATTGTTTTATGAATGCTTTCAAAAGATTTTTAAAAAGATATTGTGCTAGCTGGGCATGATAGCATGCACCTGTGGTCCCAGCTACTTGAGAGGCTGATGTGGGAGAATCACTTGAGCCCGGGAGGTTGAGGCCATGATTGTGCCACTGCACTCCAGCATAGGCAAGAGAACAAGACCTTGTCTCAAAAAAAAAAAAAAAAGGTATTACGCTATAACATGTCTTATTTTAGTTCTATATTCATTGCTATTAGGTATTTGTTTGTTTGTTTGAGAAAGTTTCACTTTGTCGCCCAGGCTGAGAGCAGTGGCATTATCTCAGTTAACTGCAACTTCTGCCTCCCTGGTTAAAGCAATTCTCCTGTCTCAGCCTCCCGAGCAGCTGAGATTACAGGTATGTGCCACCACACCTGGCTAATTTTGTCTTTTTAGTTGAGACGGAGTTTCACCACATTGGCCAGGCTGGTCTTGAACTCCTGAGCTAATGTGATCTGCCACATTGGGCTCCCAAAGGGCTGGGATTACAGGCATGAGCCACTGCACCCAGCTGCTCTCAGGTTTTTGCCTTCAAACATGTTACTATAGATCATTCTAGTTCATTCCTTTAGTCACCTACATGGTATTCCATTGCGCACCCAAAGTGCATTTTACTTAAGCAATTCCCTGCCGATGGACACAGAGTTTACGCTGAACTCTTTGCTACCATAAATGACACGGCAAGGATCATCCTTAGACAGGCCACCTGTGCCTGTGTGCAAGGCTTCTCTGGAGACGGAAAACCTTTGCACCATCCTCACGTTAGGTCATCAGCCTTTGCCTCTCCCTATATCTCTTCCAAAACATTTAGTGACCAAGTCAATGTTGTCCCAGAAAAGCTATGACGAAGTAAGATCTGAAGCCAACACTCCCTGTTTTCATCATAACATGTGATTTCATCTTGTGGCTGGTGAGTTTAATAAGTGGAAGAAGATAGTCACCTTCTCACTGCGTCCTCGCGTGATCTTCCCTTTGTGTGTGCCCCTGGCGTCTCTGTGTGTCCTAATCTCTTCTTATAAGGACACCAATCAGACTGGATTAGGGCCACCCTAACTGCCCCATTTTAATTTTCTCCCCCCTGTTCAGGCCCCAAATAGAGCCACATTCTGATGTACTGGGGGTTAGGACTCTAATGTCTGAATTTTTGGGAAACACAGTTCAATCAATAACAGCCTCTTGCTTTTTTTTTTGAGACAGAGCCTCACTCTTGTTACCCAGGCGGGAGTTCAATGTTGCAATTTTGGCTGACGCCAACCTCCGGCTCCCAGGTTCAAGCGATTCTCCTGCCTCAGCCTCCCGAGTAGCTGGGGTTATAGGGACCACCATCACACCTGGCTAATATTTGTATTGTTAGTAGAGACAGGGTCTCTTATTCATATTGTTAGTAGAGACAGGGTTTCGCCATCTTGCCCAGGCTGGTCTGGAACTCCTGACCTCAGGTGATCGGCCTGCCTCAGCCTCCCAAAGTGCTGGGATTACAGGTTTGAGCCACCGCGCCCAGGCATGCCTCTTGCTTTTGATCCTCTTCCTGTCTGATTTCTTTGGGTTAGAGCTTGAACTTGTCTGCAAACAAAAGACTTCTTGAAGGTGAGGGATTAGGCTATGCTGTCCTCCAAGTTTTAGCCTGGGCTCCCGGGAACCCAATTCCATATGATCTGCTGCCCTGTGCCCCAGAGGCCAAGGGCACGGTAGTTAAACTGTAACAAGCTCTGGGGTGCAACAGTCCGAGTAGCGTCTCCGATCCTGACACTTACTTGTGCATAACCCTGGCAAGTTTGTCTCGATGAGCCGTGTTTCCCATCAGCAAGTTGAGACGATACACCTACTTTGTAGAGTTATTTTAAACATTAAATTAAGGAACTAGAAGAACACTTCCCTGCTCCATGCCACTTCTGGACAGAGGCCTGGAGAGAAGGTGACCCCTGACTCTCAGGGGTCTGACCCTTATAAAGAAGTACTTGTACACTTTAGCGGAATATCCTAGTCTGGCTGTACCTAATCCAGTACTCACTAGGCCAGCACTCGATTTGTAGCAGGTACAAGGAGCTTGATTGACACGGAATGGGAAGGAGACAGAATGTGTGGCCTGCTCCGCTGTGAAAGGCAATATTGCAAATTATGGGACCATTAGGAAAATGGCACTTTTACTCATTGTGCGTTTAGACATATACTTTTGAGAATTAATATTTGTCTTTAGGGATGTGTTTGCATAAGACCCTGATTTTTAACACATGCTGCACATTAAAATAAACTAAGAAATGTAAAGAAAAAAATACTTGTGTTCAGACCTCGCCAGCAGATAGTCTTGTTATTGTTGTCCTGGAGGTCAGGGTTTTGTTTTGTTTTGAGACAGGGTCATACTCTGTCACAGGCTGGAGTGCAGTGGTATGATCAACCACAGCTCACCACAGCTTTGACTTCCCTGCTTAAGCAATTCTCCTGCCTTGGCCATCCAAAATGTTGGAATTACAGGTGTGAACCACCATGCCTGGCCTGAAGTCAGTAAAAAAAAAATTTCCTGGCTAAGTGTGGTGGCTCACGCCTGTAATCCCAGCACTTTAGGAGGCCGAGGCTGGTGGATTACCTGAGGTCAGGAGTTTGAAAACAGCCTGCCCAATATGGCGAAACCTGGTGTTTACTAAAAATAGGAAAAATTAATCGGGTGTGGTGGCGGGTACCTGTAATCCCAGTGACTCAAGAGGCTGGAGGCAGGAGAATCTCTTGAACCTGGGAGGCGGGGGTTGCAGTGAGCCAAGATCACACCACTACACTCCAGCCTTGGTGACAAGAGGGAAACTCCATCTCAAAACAAAAACAAAAACAAAAACAAATTCCTTTGACTGGGCATGGTGGCTCATGCCTATAGTTCCAGCACTTTGAGAGGCTGAGATGGGAGGATCAATTGAGCCCAGGAGTTTGAGATCAACCTGGGCAACATGTCCAGACTCCATCTCTACATAAAAAAATATTTCTAGGTGATTACACTGTGCAGTTAGGGCTAGAGAACCATTCATCCTAGGGAGAATACCAACAGCTTCCCCTACGTTCAGTAACTCAGCCAACAAATGCTGACTGTGTGCCAGCCACAGTTCTGGGCTCTGGGACACAGCAGTGAATATGTCAGGCAAAACCCCTGTCTTTAGGGAAGACTTACTAGAATCTTAGAAGAGACCCTCAATAAACAAAACAAGTACATGACATAGCATGTTATATATTTTCTAAGTGAAGATCGCTTAGAAAAAAAATAAGTGGGAAAAGGAGACAGGGAGTGGAGTGGAGGAAGGTGTCACCCAGGTGCCAACTGAGCAGAGGCTAGCAGGTGAGGTTAAGTCATGTCGCCATCTAGAGGAAGAGAGTCCCAGGCAGAGGGCACTGCCGGCTCAAAGTCCCTGAGGTGAGCATGCCTCCTGTGAGTTTCAGTGACACAGGGAAGCCATTGCGGATCAAACAAGGGAGCCGGGCAGCAGAGCAGAAGGAGTTTGTGATACTGTAGACTGCATTTTACGCTAAGGGAGCTGAGAAGCTACTGGCGGATGTGGGCAGAGCAGTGAGCAGTGCAAATGACCTGTATTTTCAAAGGATTGCCCTAGCAGTTTTCTTGAAAATGAACTTAGGAGAGAAAGGGTGGAGGAAGCAGGGAGACCGGTCAGGAGGCTGTAGCACATTTTGCTAAGGGAAATTAGCCAGACGCAAAAGGACAACTATTACACGATTCCATTTACGTGAGTTGCATTCCCAGAAGAGGCCAATCCGTGGAGACAGAAAGCAGAAGCATCGTTGCCAGGGCCTGGATAGGGAAAGAGAGGACGTTAGTGTTTAATGGGTACAGAGTTTCTGTTTGGAAAGATGAGAAAGTTCTGGAAATAGGAGTGGTGTTTGCTCAACACTGTGAATGCACTTAATGCCACTGCATTGTATACTTCAAAATGGCTAAAATTGTAAATTTTGTGTTATTTCTTTTACTGCAGTAAAAAGTCAAATTTAAAATAGAGGACTGGGTGCAGTGACTCACACCTGCAATCACAACACTTTGGGAGGCTGAGGCAGGCAGATCACTTGAGGTCAGGAGTTTGAGACCAACCTGGTCAACATGGCAAAACTCCGACTCTACTAAAAATACAAAACAATGAGCCGGGCGTGGTGGTAGGCA
>NW_016107683.1:128741-144670 GCF_001604975.1 Cebus imitator
GGAGGAGTAAGTGAACTAAAAAAAAAAAAAAAAAAAGAGGCTATTGTAACTATCCAAGTGAGAGATTATGGAGATTTGGTTGGAACAGGATGTTTGCAAGAAGCCAGAGGAGGTGACGGTGGTGGACGTGGTAAGGCTACAGCTGTGTTTTGTAAGCAGCACAGACGGAATTTGCTGATGCATTGAAGACAGGGTGTGGGGGAGGGGTCAAGTTCAAGGCCAGGGTTTTGGACCTGAACCATCAGAAGGATGAAGAGCATATTCACTGAGAAAAGTAAGGCTGGGAGCACAGCAGGCATCATTGTTAGGGAGATGAGGAGTCTGGTCTTGGCCATGATCGGCTTGCAATGTCAAGTTCACCATCCACATGGACAGGCCGGAGTGGCAACTGAGCCCTGGTTAGAGGCTGGCTGGAGGTGTTCTTTGGGGAGTGACCTGCGTGTGGATGCTGTTCTAGGCATAAGAGGAATCACAAACATTAGGCTCTGGGGACAGTCCTAGGATGCAGGGAGGAGGGAAATTAGCAAGGACGGCTGGATGGGGTAGAGAGAGAAAGGTGAAGGCAGAGAGCATAGCGGCCTAGGAATCAACTGTAGAAAGTGTTTCAAGGATCAGCTGGGTCAAACGCTGTGGAGAGGCCAAGTAAGATGAACACTGAGGGTTGACCCTTGGTTCTGCAACCAGGAGGTTGCAGTTTAAACAGTGTGCAGAGCAGGTGAGAGCAGAGCCTGGCTGGAGACAGTTGTAAGAATAACAAAGTGTGTTGGGGCCCACACTCATGCAAAGATCGCAGAGGGGACAGGACCAATGTGCCTATAGCACTCTGGACTATTCTGGCTTGGAATGTGGAGCAACTCCTGTGTGAGGAAAGTATACTATACTGGGGGATGCTGAGCCCAGGAGAAGGCCGTGGTGCATTGGTAGAGGGGAGGGTTTTACCAAGCCAGGGAGAAAGGTCATACCCTGGAATCTGTGAGAAGAGAGTCCTCTTTAGAAAGCCCCTATCCACCCCACCCCCGTAGGGCAACAAGCCCAGAAAGGCAGCCCAGGGGGATATGTTCATTTCCTCTTACTATGTAACACATTACCACAGTTTAGTGGGTTCAAACAACACTCATGTAGAATTCTGTATGTTCGAAGTCCAGGCAGCGGGTCTGGATGGGTGGCTGAGAGTCTCCCAGGCTGAAATCAAGGTGTTGACTGTGCTGGCTTTGTATCTGAAGGCTCTGGGGGGAATCTACTTCCAAGCTCATTGCAATTCTTGGCAGAATTCTGTGCAACTGTGGAAGCGAAGCCCCCATCTTGGTTTGCTGTCAGCCTAGGGCCACTCTCTGTACCTAGAGGCCACCTGTGTTTCTTCTGCTTCGGACTGCTCCATCCTCAAGCTAGCAGTGGCGCATCCAAGCCTTCTTGTGCTTTGAATTTCTCTGATTTCCTCTTCTGCCTCTGCCTTATGTGGGTGGGCCAACGTAAGGTAACTAACATATTGGGCCCACCCAGATAATCCAGGATAATCGCCCTATTTGAAGTTCAACTGATTACATCTGCAAAGTCCCTTTTGCCCCATTAAAGTAACATGTTCGGGGGCCCCACTGCATAATGACAGTCTCAGAAATTAGGGTGTGGAATTTCCTTGCCAGGGGTGCATACTTCTGGCTACAACAAGGGTATTCCTTAAATACCTTCCCCCGGGATCACTGGACGAGGCATCTTTTACACAATACAATTTTCCTTTCATATTGTCATTAGGCTTCCTTTGCTCCACCCCACAGCAAAATCTAGTAACTCGTGTAGTGGATGACAAAGCTGAGCCCCTCTCCATCTCTGTCAGGCTGCCTTTGTGGCCCAAGCGTTTTGAAGCAACCACGTGGTTCTGGGTGGGGAGGAGATTCTACCACCACCCTCCACCTCCAGAAAGGGGTCCTTGTTTTTCTGAGCCATTCAGGGTGGTCTATCCTATCCACAGCCACACTGATTGGGTCAGAGATGAACATGTGACCAAAGATGGTCCAATCAAAGGCATGCTGAGGACTTCTAACCCAGGTGGGAGAAGGCTATTCTTCCAGTTAAATCTATAAGACGCTAGTGGCCATCTTGTAATCAGAGCTGAGAAAGAGCCTTTGGAGGAAACCAATACCAGGAAAACAGGGGAGAGATGGAAAGAAAGGTGAGTTCCTGTCCCACTCTCCATGATGTGATTATTACACATTACACGCATGTATCAAAAACACCTCATGTTGGCTGGGCATGGTGGCTCATACCTGTAATCCCAGCACTTCAGGAGGCCAAGGCAGGTGGATCACCTGAGGTCAGGAGTTCAAGACCAGCCTGGCCAACATGGTGAAACCCTGTCTCTACAAAAATACAAAAATTAGCCGGGCATGAAGACAGGTGCTTGTAGCCCCAGCTACTCAGGAGGCTGAGGCAAGGGAATCACTTGAACCAGGGAGGTGGAGGTTGCAATGAGTGGAGATCGCGCCACTGCACTCCAGCCTGGCGACAGATCGAGGCTCTGTCTCAGAAACAAAAACAAAAACAAAACCTCATGTACCACAGAAATATATATACCTAAAATATACCCATAAAAATTAAAATTTTTTTAAAAAGCAAAGGGAGCAAAGACTTATAGGTGATGAAAAAAGTTTTTCATCAATAAGTAATACTTTTAAAAAAAAGTTTTTATCAATAAATAATACTTTTTTAGATGCTAAAATTAAAAACATTTTCATATTAGAAAAAAAAAAAAAGAGGCTGGGCGCCGTGACTCATGCCTATAATCCCAGCACTTTGGGAAGCTGAGGCAGGTGGATCACAAGGTCAGGAGTTTTAGACCAGCCTGGCCAACATGCTGAAACCCCGTCTCTACTAAAAATACAAAAATTAGCCGAGTGTGGTGATGCGTGCCTGTAATCCCAGCTACTCAGGAGGCTGAGGCAGGACAATTGCTTCACCTGGGAGTTAGAGGTTGCAGTGAGCCGAGATCATGCCACTGTACTCCAGCCTGGGTGACAGGGTGAGACTCAAAAAAAAAAAAAAAGGAAAGAAAGAAGGATGAATTGCTAGTCCTAGTGACATTGTTGAGCTGCTGGATCAACCCTTGCCTAAAGCCCAGTCCATCTCCAGGCTTTTCACTTATGTCTGCCAATACATTCCTCTTATTATTGAAACCACTTTGAGTTAGATTAGCTCTTACTTGCCATTAATAGCACCCCCACCCGCCTCCCCCACACCAACAGACAGAGCTTGTTTAACAAGGGAATGATTTCACAGAGCAGGGTCATGGATGGGGCCACAAAGGCACGTGTGGTCTGCCCTGTGTCCACCTCCCCCTCTGCAAAGCCTTCTAAAAAAGTAGACATATGGTACTTTGCAAGGGTTGCAAAAGTAGGCAAGTGTTAATTTTTAGTAATACCCCAGGCTCCAGCAAGGGGACTTCAGCCCATGGGTTTCTGTGGCTCATGGTCAACAGTTAAACAAAGAGTGGCCATGGCAGAGCAGGAGGAACAGCTGCTGTGCAGACGAGTGGTCAGACAGGGCCCTGGGGAACGGCTGCTGTGTGGATGAGCGGTCAGACGGGGACCTGGGGAACGGCTGTGGGACAACCTGTCGCCCTTCCTCAAACACACTGAAGGGAGGTGACATGTAAGAAGGGAGGAAAGACTGATGTCCGTGAATATATATATGTGATGTGCTGAACAGTGGCCGGCATGTGGTAGCCCTCAGTACAGAGTGCCACTGTGCACTACACCCTTCAAAGTGGGAAGGACCACAGGGTGGAAGATGAGTTATTAGAAGATAAATACGTGTTTCTTCTCTTCTTCAGCAAAGACTACTTGAAAATCACCTTCACTCATTGTTATGGCCTGAACTGGGTCCTATCTAAATTCATAGGTTTAGGTCCTCGCCCGCGAGCACCTCAGAATGTGGCTTTCTTTGGAGGTAGTGTGTTTACAGAGGTAATCAAGTTATAGTGAGGTCATTAGGCTGGACCCTTGTCCAATATGACTGGTGCCCTTATTAGAAGAAGAAATGTTTGCTGGGCACGGTGGCTCACACCTGTAGTCCCAGCACTTTGGGAGGCTGAGGCAGGAGGATCACTTAAGCTCAGAAGTTCAAGACCAGCAGGAGCAACATAGCAAGATTCTATCTCTACAAATAAAAAAAAAAAATTAGCCAGGTTGACCAGGCACGGTGGCTCACACCTGTAATCCCAGCGTTGTGGGAGGCCAAGGTGGGTGGATCACAAGGTCAGGAGTTCGAGACCAGCCTGGCCAATATGGTAAAACATCGTCTCTACTAAAAAAAAAAAAAAAAAAAAAAAAAAAAAAAAAAATCAGCCAGGCATGGTGGCAGGTACCTGTAGTTCCAGCTACTCAGGAGGCTGAGGTGGGAGGATCACTTGTGCCTGGGAGAGACTGAATCTGCAGTGAGCCATGATCACGCCACTGCACTCCAGTCTGGGTGACAGAGCAAGATCCCGTTTCTTAAAAAGAAAGAGAGAGAGAAAATTAGGGCAGACAGAGAGACTACAGGGGTGCACATCCACAGAGCCCACAGAGGAAGGGCCACATGAGGACACAGGGAGGTGCGACAACCTGCTAGACGAAGAAGAAACCAAATCTGGGCTGGGTGTGGTGGCTCATGCCTGTAATCCCAGCACTTTGGGATGCGGAGGCCGGCATATCACCTAAGGTCAGGTCAGGAGTTCAAGGCCAGCCTGACTAACATGGAGAAATGCCGTCTCTACTAAAAATACAAAAATTAGCCAGGTGTGGTGGCACATGCCTATAATCGCAGATACACAGGAGGCTGAGGCAGGAGAATCGTTTGAACCTGGGAGGCAGAGGTTGTGGTGAGCTGAGATCGCACCACTGCACTCCCGCCTGGGCAACAAAGCAGAACTCTGTCTCCAAAAAAAAAAAGTGAGAAGAAACTAAATCTGCGAACACCTTGATCGTGGACTTTTAGCTTCCAGTATTGTGAAAAGATAAATGTCTGTTATTTAAGCCCCCCAGTCTATGGCATTTTGTCACAGCAGTCTGAGCAGACTGGGACACCTGGGTTGAATGGTGCCCCCTCCTAAAAGAGCTGTCCACCAGCACCTGTGAATGGTCCCTGATTAAGAACAAGTGTCTTTGCAAATGTAATTGCATTTAGGATCTTTAGATGAGAACATTCTGGGTGAACTGAGTGGGCCCTCAGCTCAGTGACAGCTGTCCATATAAGACACAGAAGAGAAGAGGAGAAGCAGAGGAGGCCAGGTGGAGAGGGAGGCTGAAGCTGGAATGAGGAAGATCACCCATGGCCACTAGAATCCAGAATAGAGGCATGGGGTGGAATCTCCTCAGAGCCCCCAGAAGGGGCTGGCCCTGTCCCCATCTTGATTCCATACCTCTGACCTTGAGAACTGTGAGAACATGAATTTCTGTTGTTTTGGCTGGACATGGTGGTTCACACCTGTAATCCCAGTACTTTGGGAGACCAAGGCGGGCAGGTCAAGGTCAGGAGTTCAAGACCAGCCCAGCCAACATGGTGAAATTCCATCTCTACTAAAAATTCAAAAATTAGCCTGGCATTGTGGCAGGTGCCTGTAGTCCCAGCTACTCCAGAGGCCGAGGCAGGAGAATTGCTTGAACCCGGGAGGTGGAGGTTGCAGTGAGCCAAGATCATGCCACCGCACTCCAGCCTGGGTGACAGAATGAGACTCTGCCTCCAAAAAAAAAATCTCTTGATTTATGCCACCTGGTTTGTGGTAATTTATCCTGGCAGCCACAGGAAATTAGTACACCTGAGAAGCAACCTTGGGGCTCTCCGGCTGTTACTTTTCCTCCAAGAACCCAGGTGGCCTGCAGGGACCTGGCTGAGTGGTGGGCAGGATTGTTGGCGGATCGAGCAGGGCCACTTTCCAGCAGCGACACTGAGCACTGGCCAGAAGCCAAGGCTCTGCAGATGTCAGGGCTGGCTTTCTCTGCTTAGACAGTGTGGACTTTTTGGGTTAAAGAGGGGACAGGAGAGGCCCCTGAAGAATATAGATGGATTTCCCATTAATTTCAGTTAACAGGGTCTGAGGGATTAATGGTAAAAATAAGAGATGTGGCCGGGCACTATGGCTCACACCTGTAATTCCAGCATTTTGGGAGGTTGAGGTGGGAGGGTCACTTGAGGCCAGGAGTTTGAGACCAGCCTGGGCAACATATCTGGGTGTGGTGGTGTGTGCCGATAGTCCCAGCTACTTGGAGGACTGAGATAGGAGGATTGCCTGAGCCCAGGAGTTTGAGGCTGCAGTGAGCGATGATCGCACACTGCACTCCAGCCTGGGTGGCAAGCGAGATCCTGTCTCTAAAGAAACAAAAAATAAAAATAAATGAATAAAATGAGATGCGACCATGTGCTCACATCAGGAGGAGCACCTCCTACTGGCAGCACAGGGCCAGACCTGCCCGGTTATGTCTGCGTCCGGGAGCTGCCTCTGAAAGTGGAGATTCTGTACATCTCTGTTTCTATGACCACCTCTCAGACAAAGCCTGATTCCAATGCAGGAATTCTGCTGCTTAAAATCAAACAGTGATAATTTAAGCCAGAGATGGAGTGGTGGAATCCAGTGGTGTCCCCTCCCCTACCCCCCACCACACGTGCCCTCCCTGAGAGCCCTTAGCCCACATGCCACACGTGCAGAGCCAGGTGGCTCCCAGGGCGGCAGGTGGAGGAGCCATGGCTTGTTACAGGAGCATCTGAAGCAGCGAGTCAGGTGAGGAATTCCTCCATCTCTGGCAGACGGGAGCAGGGTGCCAGATAGCAGCTCTCCTTCTTTCTAGCCTTCCCTCTGACTCCCAGAGCGTGACAGCCCCTAGGTCTGTTCAGCAAATTCTTCCTTGGCTGTCTCTGCTCCCATTCCCAATTTGGGAATCTGCGATAAGCCTCCAGAAGCAGAGGCCTGGTGCCCAGAAAGGCTGGCGCTGACCCAGCCGCACACAGGAGCCCAACGACAGCCTTCCTTGGAAAGTAGAAAGTCCAAATCAGGACAGGGAGGCTGTGTTTTGCTGCAGTACGCCACACTCTAGAGGGAGCTGAATTCTGAAATAACGATTTTCAGAGATTGTGCAAAGTTGTCAGTTGACTTCCAAAGAAAAACCCTACCATGCTTCTCCCTATCCCATCCCCACCCTGAGGGGAGCTCTCTGGCTGGGGTGGCAAGGGAACCTTGTCCCCAGTTCAGCCACTTTGGATGTCAGGGTGCTTGAAAAGGATTTTTTGCTCATGCAGGGGCACTCATGCCTCACCATGCTCTTCCGTGGACTTGAGGGCACTCTTTCATTCTTTGCTTTTTTTGAGACAGAGTCTCACTCTGTCGCCCAGGCTGGAGTGCAGTGGCACCAACTTGGCTCACCGTAACCTCTGCCTCCCAGGTTCAAGTGATTCTTCTGCGTCACCCTCCAAGTAGCTGGGATTACAGGTGCCCACAACCCCACCTGGCTAATTTTTGTATTTTTAGTAGAGATAGGGTTTCATCATGTTGGCCAGGCTGGTCTTGAAGTCCTGACCTCAGAAGTGATCTGCCTGCCTTGGCCTCCCAAAGTGTTGGAATTACAGACATGAGCCTCCGTGCCCAGCCAGTCTTTATTTATGTTCAGACACAGGTTCTTGCTCTGTCACCTGGGAGGGAGTGCAGTGGCACGATCATGACTCACTGCAGCCTCAAACTCTCAGGCTATCTTCCCATCTCAGCCTTCCAAGTAGCTACAGGTGTAGCATAGGTGTATTACAGGTGTGCACCACCACACCCAGCTAGCTTTCTAAATTTTTTGTAGAGATAAGGGTGTTGCTGTGTTTCCTAGGCTGGACTCAAATTCCTGACCCCAAGCAACCATCCCACCTCAGCCTCCCAAAGGACTAAGACTACAGGTGTGAGCCACTGCACTTGGCCCCCAAAGGCACTCTTCATCTTCCTAGCTCCAAACACCAAAGTTGGGAGCTATTACCTTGGGAAAAGATTCTCTCTGAGAGGAGATAGACTCCTGAGTGCCCGGAGAAGATAATGGTAGAGAAATCAGGGAGTGTGGGTTCCTTCCAAGGTCACACTCAGGGGACCTCCAGCAAAGTCATTCCTGTGGGTTGAATGTGCACAGAGAGATTAGTGGTCAGGGCAGAGGTTTCGGTTTCTTTCTTTCTCTTTCTTTCTTTCTTTCTTTCTTTCTTTCTTTCTTTCTTTCTTTCTTTCTTTCTTTTCTTTCTTTTTTCTTCTTTCTTTCTCTCTCTCTCTCTCTCTCTCTCTCTCTCTTTCTTTCTTTCTTTCTTTCTTTCTCTTTCTCTCTCTCTCTCTCCTTCCTTCCTTCCTTCCTTCCTTCCTTCCTTCCTTCTTCTTTCTTTCTTTCTTTCGAGATGGAGTCTCACTCTGTCGCCAGGCTGGAGTGCAATGGCAACCTCTGACTCCCTGGTTCAAGCGATTCTCCTGCCTCAGCCTCCGAGTAGTTGTGATTACAGGCATGCGCCACCATGCCCAGCTAATTTTTGTATTTTTAGTAGAGACGGGGTTTCACCATGTTGCCCAGGATGGTCTCGATCTCCTGACCTCATGATCCGCCTGTCTCTGTCTCCCAAAGTGCTGGGATTACAGGTGTGAGCCACCTCGCCTGGTCAAGTGTGGAGGCTTCTAAAAGAAATGGAAGGACTTCTTATTCTCCAGTGTAAGTTCCACTGAAAGCTGGGCCTGTATCTTCTGGCTCTGGCTGAGGGCTAAGTCCCGGGCCATCTCCAGGTGGGGAGGAAAGGTTGGTGAAGGAATTGTATAGCTGGCTGAGCTGCTTGCTCCTCCAGAACCATGAGGCAACCCTGAAGTCAGCTGCTGCCCACACCCTGCCAGGTGACACGGCTACTGCTTCCATGGGCCTATATTTCTCAAGAGTAATTAACGCCAGACCACAACTCTCTCCCTCCCCAAAGCTTAATACATTCAGCAATACATGGTCATGTACAGCACAGAAAATCACTGTCAACAGCCAAACATGGAAACAAGTACAAGCCCACATTAAAAATGCTGAAAATTGATCAGGCGTGATGGCTCACGCCTGT
This sequence comes from Cebus imitator, assembly GCF_001604975.1. Classification (NCBI taxonomy): domain Eukaryota; kingdom Metazoa; phylum Chordata; class Mammalia; order Primates; family Cebidae; genus Cebus; species Cebus imitator. Next base: position 137,811 of record NW_016107683.1, read on the forward strand.
AATCCCAACACTTTGGGAAGCCAGTGTGGGAGGATCACTTGAGACCAAGAGTTTGAGACCAGCCTGGGCAACATGGTGAAATTCTGTCTACAAAAATTACAAAATATTAGCTGGGCATGGTGGCACATGCCTGTAGTTCCAGCTACTCATGGGGTTGAGGCAAGAGGATTGCTTGAGTCCAGGAGGTCGAGGCCGTCGTGAGCTATGTTTGTGCCACTGCACTTCAGCCTGAAATGAGACTCTGTCTCAAAAAAAAAAAAAAAAAAAAAGTTGAAAAGTATTGTCAAGGAAAGAAACATGATTTTGGCACAACCCAAAGTAGCTCAAGACTCCGCTTTCATTGGCCCCCCTCCAATAAAGCAGGACTACAGATAGGAAGGTGAAATCCCCACTCTAATAAAGGGCAGTTAATTCATCGGATCCCGAGATTTCTCACGAACTCTCTGGAACAAATGAAGCAGCTTCATGAGGCAGGAAATTTCATGAGGATAAAAGCTCCTACATATCCCAGGCTCTCAGGATCTCAGCCCCTTTCCAGAGTTTCACAACATGGAAAGCAATGACTGGAAGACTTGAGGTCTCCATATGGCAGGAAGAATGCCCTAATGAAGTAGGGTGAAATCTAGAACAAGATGTTTCACAAAATCTCAGCCAAGAAGGCAGGACACAGCTTCTCCAGCAAAGGCAGCGCCAGCCTCTAGCCAAATCTCTCGCCAAGATTTCTTCCTTCCAAGTTACTTAGTCCAGGAAAGTGGCTCTAACTTCAAAACCCCTGTCCCCAAAGTGTCGTTCAGAAGGGTAGGCACAGAAGCAACAAGACGAGGAGTGAAGTATGTCAAGGAGAGTCCAACCTCCCTCTAAGACAGAGAAACAGAACGTTGGGATCCCAGTGCAGGCATAGTAATGAGAAAAAGGGCTGGCACGGTGGATCACGCCTGTAATCCCAGCACTTCGGGCAGCCAAGGTGGGTGGATTACTTGAGCCCAAGGGTTTGAGACCAGCCTGGCCAACATGGCAAATCCCCATCTCTACTAAAAATGCAAAAATTAGCCAGGTGTGGTGGCGGATGCCTGTAATCCCAGCTACTCAGAAGGCTGAGGCAGGAGAATCTGAGACCAGGAGGCGGAGGCTAGAGTGAGCTGAGATTGTGCATTGCACTTCAGCCTGGGCAACAGAGTAAGACTCTGTCTAAATAATAAATAAATAAATGGAAAAAGGAAGGAAGAAACACCTGTGCCAGTGACAGATGCAGAAACCTGCCTGGAGGAAATCCTGACCCGGAAGTCAGTTGCAGTGCCCTACAGCGCATCACGCTGCAACAGAGGCTGCTGACCCCCAGCTCTTTTTGGACCTGCTGCATTGCTGCTGACAACTCAGCTGCCCACTTGCCTGGGAGGCTGGGAGGTGTCCCTGCCACAGGAGCATGCTCTAGCCAAGTATGGCTGATGGCAGATGGTTGGGCCCAGGCCCTAAGGTGGGACCGACCCTGTGGCATGGTTCAGGCTCCTAAGTGCTAACTTGTGGGGTCTGCAACTTGGGGAACCGCTTTGTGAACCACACTAGAGGAGGAAATGGAAAGACTGTTCCTCCAGCTCATCTATTTCTCGTTCTTTCGTCACCCAAGAGAAAAGAGGCCTTGGTGTGGCTGTCAAGGGAGGTATTTCTGCCCAGGAACTGGGTCTCACTAAGGCTTTTCCTGGGCCTGCCCTCCAAGCAGCTGCAGGCAGTGGGTGGGTAGAACTGGTTTTCCAGGCACAGCTGGTGATGAGACATCCTCCCATGTGTTTACGTGGCATGAACCCAGAACACCTGCAGACAGGGCCACGCCGGATGCCTGCTGATGCCATTTCCTATCCCCAAATGCTCTCCTTGACCCTGTGTCTGGACAGTTTTTGAAGGGGAGCCTTCTTTCTTTGAGTCAGAACCCTCCCACCCCCAACCGAGAGCACTACTGAGGCCACATGGGAAGAGCTGGCAGCGGTGGGGGTCACTTTTGTCCACTAGATAAGTAGTTGACCAAAGGGGTTTAAGGAGATGGATCCATGGCGTTGAACAGTGGTTTCTCCTGCAACTGGTCCACCCTCTGCATCGTGCCTGGTGTCACCTGTGACTCACATCGGGCCTCATTGCGACTTCATTCTGTATGTCTCTTCCCCACCACAACGTGAGGTTTTGCCCAGTGCCTCCCCTTCCAACACCTGAAATTCCAGTTAGAGCTCATTCCACATCCTGAAGTCTTTGTCAACCTGCAAGACACAACTGCTACTCAGAGAGGCACAGCCACATTCCTCCTCAGCATCTGGTTTCTAGGAGGACCCAGGACTGGGAGGACCCTCTGGGAAGAAGAAAGAGTGAGACAGTGACTCGGGAGGGAAGGCTGAGGAAGCTAACGCTTCATCTGCTTTAGAGTTTGTCCCTAGGCTTTCATCCTGCTTTGGGCCAGATGTGGGAAAGAGGGTGACTAGAAACGGGTCCACGAGGACCCTCTGCTCTTCTTACCCTGTCCATGCCAAGCCTAAACCTCACTTAAAAAACCTCACTTATATTACATCAAAATAAGACCTCACTTCTCTGTGGAGTCTAAAATAGTTACACGCATAGAGGCAGAGTGTCAAATGGTGGTCACCGGCCGTGGGGCAATGGTTCAATGGTACAAAGCTTCAGTTATGCAACATAAGTGAGGTCTAGGGATTTACTAGAAAGTATAGGTCCTAGTGCTAACCCTACTGTATCGAATATGGAAATGTGCAGAGGGCAGATCTTGTGTTGTGTTCCTTCTTTATTTTTTAATCTAATTTAATTTGATTTTTTTGTCTGACATTACCTTAGGCTTGTTAGTCAAGTGTTCTTTCTTTTTTAGAGACAGGGTCTTGCTTGGTTGCCCAGGCTGGTGTGTAGTGGTGCAATCATAGCTCACTGTAGTCTTGAACTCTTGGGCTCAAGCGATCCTCCCACCTTAGCCCCCCGAGTGGTTGGGACTAAATGTGCACACCACCATGCCTGGCTAATTTATATATATATATTTTTTGTAGAGATAGGATGTTGCCCTGGCGGGTCTCAAACTCCTGAGCTTGTCAAGTGATCCTCCCTCCTCGGCCTCCCAAAGCACTGAGATTACAGGCGTGACCCAGTGCACCCAGCCTTCTGCTATGTTCTTAACATGCACACAGATGTGTGCACATACAAATAAATAATAATAAACAGGGCAGGAGGAATCTTTGGGAGGTGATGGATGTGTTTATAGATTTGAGGTGGTAATGGTTTTACCATTGTATACTTTATCCCAAACTCATCGAAATGTAGACATTAAATATGTACAGCTTTTGTTTACATGCCAACCTTACTTCAATAAAGTGGTTTAAAAAAATAAGATCAAGGCATTGGTAAACGTGGTGAACCCAACCCCCGCCTCTCTCACTTGTTCAGCTACGAAAGAGGGAGAACCCAGAGTGCAGCCACTGTTGGCTCCGCGCCTAATGACGGAAGCCTTCTATGAGCTGGCTTTGTTATCATGTTTGGCTCCGGGACTGGATTGTTTTCTTTCCTTTTTAAGACGTTTGAAGTCCTTTGATGAGCTGGTGTTTACAGTTCATGTTCTTTCATGCCAAACAAGCACTTATTATTGCCTAGAATTACAAAAGCATTTGGTGTTTTCCAAGCTTAGGTGGCCAGCTTCAGAATTCAAGAACGGATTACTTTATACCATGGGGGAGGGGGTTGGGAAAAGTCAGATATAAATCAGATTTCTGTGAGTTTAGTAATGCTTAAAATTCATTAGGGAAGAGACCAAAAGGAAACTTCTGATGATTTTTTTTTTTTTTTTGGTAAAACAAAATCATTCACATTCTGCCATGAATGTAATTGCCTGTATTCTAGGCAATCTCTGTATTGTAAGTTGAGATGATTTTGTGTCGGTGTGTTTAGAGTAAGGCATGCCTGTTCCATAAATGTGTACTTGCTTTGGATCCTCTGCATCATTTTCCTGTCTTTTCCTTCGATTCCTTTTCCTTGGCCGCTTTTATTTTAATTGGAGGGTGACTCATAAAGCAAGTGCATTCGAAGCCAGACCAGGATATTCAGGGAATGTCCCAAGAAACCCGGATCTGGCAGCCTCCCCAGCTGCAGTGAAGCCATCCGTTTCCTCAACCAGTCCAACTGGCAAAAGGTAACGATAGTCTGCGGTGCTTTCTACCGCTCTGGCGTGGTGAGAACAGGTTGTGAATCCCTTGGTTGCCAGCCCCGAGCAAGTGAAACAATCTCCATTCACAGCCTCAACCTACAGAGTGTTCGGAAACCACTTCTCCTAGGGATCTTTAAAAATAGACCCAAAAACAGGTCTCTACTGCCTTGAGGGCTTTGGGGTGGGTTCTTCCCTGAAGCTGAGGAGGCCCTGACCCAGCTGGGGGCTTCTCTGCCCTGGACTGGGCCTTCAAGTCTCAGAACTGGGCCTTCAAGATTCCTTCAGGACCCGAGGGCAGCTGGAGTCGCTGAATCCTGAATGACTTGGCAGGGAAGAAGCGATGACTTGATGGCTCATAAAATCAGGCGGGACTTGAAGATGTGAGGCTGTTGTTGGCTCACTGAGATGAAAGGTAGACTCCTTTCTCCTCCAAGAGGTTTCACGAGGGCCTCGGGTGCCCAGAAGAATAAGGTGCACCGGCTGCAGATCCGACTTGCAAGCTGCTTGAGCAAATGGCTAGGCAGGGCCAGTCCCAGGGCCAGCTCTTCCACAGCCTTGTCCCGCCAGTCACCAAGGATGTGCTTCTCTGGTGATCAGACAGACCTGGAATATCAAAGGCAGATTCCTTTAAAAAATATATTTTTTTAATATAAAAAATATATAATATATACATTTTAAAATATATATATAATGTTATATATATATATATATTTTTTTTAAAGTAGCATGTGCAGAATGTGCAGGTTTGTTGCATAGGTAAACGTGTACCATGGTGGTTCACTGCACCTATCAACCCATCACCTAGGTATTAAGCCCAGCATCCATTAGCTCTTTTCCCTCAGGCTCTCCCTCCCTCGACCTCTCCCAACAGGCCCCAGTGTGTGTTGTTCCCTCCCTGTGTTCATGGGATCTCATTGTTCAGCTCCCACTTATAAGTGAGAACATGCAATGTTTGGTTTCTTGTTCCTGCATTGGTTTGCTGAGGATAATGGCTTCCAGCTTCATCCACGTCCCTGCAAAGGACATGATCTCGTTCCTTTTTCTGGCTGCATAGTATTCCATGGTGTATATGCACTATAGTTTCCTTTTCATTGGTGGGCATTTGGGTTGATTCCATGTCTTTGCTATTGTGAATAGTGCTGCAATGAACCTATGCATGCATGTATCTTTGGCAATTTCTCAAAGACTTAGAACTGGAAACACCATTCGACCCAGCAATCCCATTACTGGGTATATAACCCAGGAGGGGGAGGGGGAAGAGGAGGGGGAAGAAGGAGGTGGAGGTGAAGGGGGATTCTTTTCCTTGGGTGATTCAGGAGGCGCCAAGCAGAGGGGTTCTGATTGGAGGGTTCTAGAAGTAAGGCAGCTTCTGGATTTCCATGCAGGAGATGAACATGAAGGGAGGCTTACCAGGGACCACATTCTAGAGCCAGGGGACATTTGGGGCTCTGGGATCCAATCTTCTCTGCCTTCCCAGCCCACCACACCTCAGTGTTCATCTCCTACCATTCAGGTTCTCGTCTCCACGTTTCCAGGGCCCCACTGAGAAAGGCAGGAGCCACTCCAACAGCAAATTCACAATTAAAAAGGGAACCAAAGCTCACATTCCTGTTGGGAGGTGGATGTCATTTCTGCTTCTCTGTGCGTTGTCATCCACAGATGCATTTACTCAAGAAATACCTATTAAGCGCCTACTGTGTGTATTGCCCAGACTCTGCCTAGGAGGGCAGCTGGGAGTCCACACCCCTGCCATTGGATTGTGCATGTATGTGTGTGTCTGTCTGTCTGTATGAGAGAGAGAGAGAGGAGTGGTGTGCAATAAATGCACTGTTTTAATCTAATGTTAGAGGCAGCGAGTGCTGCCTACAAATAGTGTGGGATCAGGCAGGTCCCCCTGGGCCCCATCCCTTCCTTGGTTGACAGTTGAAGTTGAAGGTCACCACAGATACCACGGCCTTTTGAAGGAAAGAAGCCACTGAGGACACAGTGTATTTAGAAGTTGCACATGGAACACGTTGGTGGGGGGTGGTTTTTTAAGGATTTATTGTACACATATACCTTCCAAGGTCCATGTACATGTTTCTGTATGTACACCTAGCTCTAAAGGAGTCTTTCTTGGTAGCAATAAATAGCACCACCTCCCTGCTCAGTCCCCGGGCCTCCAGGATCTCCTAGTAGTGGGTGCAGAGCAGGGCTAAGGGAACAGAGCTTGTTCCATCTGGCTGTGACTTAGGTTTTAATAACTCTGTTTCCTACTGTCCTCAATCTGGTAGGTTAGGCTTCCCCCATGGGCTGCCTGTCCTACATGTAAGCGCATTCTACCTCATTCTAGGCAGTATTTCAGGCTTAAATATTACCCTTTGCAAAGAATGTAAATGCTAGCGTGAGAGGGCGCAGAGTTAGACAGATTGTGGATTTAAGTAGTGATTATACCACTTCTCAGAAATGCCTGCACAATGATTAGTACCACATATATATTGTATTGGGGTGGCTTAAATCTATTTGGAAGAGAGAGACTTCAAATGCAGTGGCACTGGTTTTAAAACAAGATTAATTTAATGTCTGAGGGCCCATTTTATCACCAGGAAGTCAAAGCTATTGTGACATGGATTGAACCATTTAACCCTGAAGTCATGGGCAGCCACTTTTTCTGTTTCTAGAATGATTGAAGAGGAGGAGG
>NW_016107683.1:145210-150336 GCF_001604975.1 Cebus imitator
AGACAGCGTCTTGCTCTGTCACCCAGGCTGGAGCGCAGTGACGTGATCACAGCTACTGCAACCTCTGCATGCCAGGCTCAAGCCATCCTCCCACCTCGGCCTCCTGAGTAGCTGGAACTCCAGGCGCACATCACCATACCCGACTCTTTCTTTGTGTTTTTGCTAGAGACAGGTTCTTGCTACATTGCCCAGGCTGGTCTCGAAATCCTGAGCTCAAGCAACCCACCTGCCTTGGCCTCCCAAAGTGCTGGGATTACAGGCGTGAGCTACCGTGCCCAGCCTTTCCCTCCATTCTTTATTCTGCCTGATGTCTGCCCTTAGGAAGTTCATGGACTGATGGAACACACAGGCACAATAATACAGGGAAGCTGGGGGTGCCAGGAGGGCTGCACCAAGGCCCTGAGACCCCCCCACCTCGGGGATCTGCCCAGACCCTGCATGGCCTCCACCTGGGTGGGTAAATCCAATTTGTGTATTAGGAAGCCACTTGTTTGCAGGTATCATTTGCCACGTTCTTCAATATCAATTTTCTCAGAAATAGAGGTGATGCATTTGGTCTTTATCTGCCTAGATTCTTTGTTTCATTTCTCAGTGGGCTCAGAACTTAGAGCAGCAGGGTGCTCTTTTGGGGGCCATGTTGAACTCTAGTAGTGACAGCTAGGTCAGCCCCAAAGTCTCATAGTTTAAAGAGGAAGAATGTCAGGCCAATGCTGTGTATCCAAAATGGTGGTCTCTGAAGTTGGGGAGCAGAGGGTGGACTTTCCTGGCACAGGGAACTGAACACACAGAGGCTTGGAAGTGGGAGGAACAAGACTGCTTGGGGGCTATGAAAGCCCCAAGCTGCTGGAATACCAGGTGAGGACAGAGGTGCTGAGAAGCTGGAGAGACAGCCAGACCAAGTCACATGGGGTTGCAAGGCTACAGAAAAGAGTTTGAATCGTATTCTAAGTGCTACCGGAAGTAAGTTGGGAAGTCACTGAGGGATCTTAAGCAGGGCAATGAGACGGTTTTATTCACTCCTTTAGAAGTCATTCTTTTAAACTCTGTAGAGATGATCTGGCCATGGTCTTGGGAACAGAAGAAGAGAGAACACTTAGGAGACTTTTGCAGTAGTCCTAGATGGGGAAGTCTAGATGATGGTCACCCAGACTAGGACAGCAGCAATCAACCATTGGAAGGAAATATCAGATGGGAGAGATCGCTGGGAGAGTGAAGCCCCAGAATCTGCTGAAGAATTGGATGTCTGGGGAGAGGGAAGAACCGGGGAAGGATCCTCGGTTCTGGCTTGATGAGTGGATGGATGTTGATGCCATTTAGGGGGATGGTGAAGACTGGGAGGAGCCTGGGGAAGACTATTACATTTCAGGCGCTCTAAGGCTTCTTGGAGGCAATGTCAGGTAAGAAGTTGGATATAGGAGCGGACGCTCAGTGGGTCTTGAGGAACGCTGACATTGAGAGGCATGTGTGTGAGGACACCCACGCAGAGGGGACAAGTGACGACATCCTTGTCATCCTGCCTGGACAGTCATTTGGCAAGAGGACGCGAATGACACAGCTATTGTGTATTATTCAGCAGTGCTTGGGCTGAATGATATAGACAGCTTCCTTTGGAAAATTCTGTCTAGCATGCCTAGCATTATAAAGTATTATTGCATGATTTCATTTAGAGGAAATTTTCGTAACTTCTAGGACATTTTTTTGTTTTCTATACAGTAAGTAATTGTCAATCATTTTCTCATTGAGGGTAAAAGTTGCAGAAGGCTTTTTATTCATTATAATTAATGTCCTTTGAAAAAAGACCCTTTAATTAATGTTCCCGTTGGGCACAGAGCTTTTTGAAGACACCATTCCCTCCCTACACACACAGCTGTGGGTTATAGTCTAATTGTCACCCGGCTGCAGGACCCCACAGGGATCTACACTTTGTCCTGCTTCTGCCCTGCCACACTTCCCTGCAATGCTTCTAACTGCTGAATCCCATTCAGCCCCATGAAAGCGGTGGCCAATATTTAAAGTTCATTTCAGGAAGGTTTCATAATAAGAGCTGGGGAAAATAACATAATCTCATTTTAAAACATTTCCTTCCTCTGTTCTGCCGATAGAATCAAACAATCCAGATTTCCATCTGTCCTGTCACAGGGCCAGGTTTTAGGAGGTGGTTTTGAAGTTATTTGTTTTCTTTGTTTCAGGGCACCTCTGGTGGGATTCCCTCCCCTCCTGGATGGGTGCAGGCTGTACCACTTGACTCTTGGATTTGCAATTCCAGGAGGAAAATAATGAGCTAGCATTGTCGGAAAATGTCACTCTGTCCCAATGATCAGTCCCTAAGACTGGGGAGGGAAGTCAAGCTTGAGACAGCAGAATGGATTTTCTCTTCAAGGAGCACTTTTAAAGGTAATAGAGGCCGGGCATGGTGGCTCATGCCTGTAATCCCAGCACTTTGGGAGGCCCAGGCAGGCAAATCGCTTGAGGTCAGGAGTTTGAGACCAGCCTGACCAACATGATGAAACCTCATCTCTACTAAAAATACAAAAATTAGCCGGCGGGGGTGGGGTGGGGGGGTGGTGCGCACCTGTAATCCCAGCTATTCAGGATGCTGAGGCAGGAGAATCGCTTGAACCTGGGAGATGGAGGTTGCAGTGAGCCAAGATCACACCACTGCACTCTAGCCTGGGCAACAGAGCAAGACTTCGTCAATAAATAAATAAATAAATAAATGTAATAGGGAAACACGCAAACATTCAATAAAGCAACAACCATAATAAAGATCCAAATATGCATCTGTAAGTCACGTGCCAGCATGCACAGCAGTTTCCAGTCTCACCCTCTGTGCCTCTGAACAATGCAGGGCTTTTGTATGACTTGATCTTAGTCCTGGGTGAAGGTGGGAAGGGACCGCCCCCTGCAGCTCTCTCAACTGCTCCTTTCCTGGTTTCCAACAAGCCCATCTCCTTCCCTCCTGCTTCCAGTTCAAGGGTAGGCAATCTTTTTCTGTAAGGGCCAGATAGTAAATATTTTATTTTATTTTATTTGCCTGCCTGGGCCTCCCAAAGTGCTGGGATTACCGGTGTGAGCCACCGAGCCTGGCCCTGACTCTTCTTATTTTATTTTAAGACAGGATCTCACTCTGTCACCTAGGCTGGAGTGCAGTGGCACAATCATAGGTCACTGCAGCCTCAACCTTTGGAGCGTGAGCCATCCTTCTGCCTCAGCCCTCTGTTTAGCTGGGACTACAGGCGTGCACCACTATGCCCAGCTAATTAAAAAATTTTTTTGTCCAGCCTGACCAACATGGTGAAACTCCATCTCTACTAAAAATACAAGAATTAGCTGGGCGTGGTGGCATGCACCTGTAATCCCAGCTACTTGGGAGGCTGAGGCTGGAGAATCACTGGAACCCAGGAGGTGGAGGCTGCAGTGAGCCGAGATCGCATAACTGCACTCCAGCCTGGGTGACAGAGTGATACTGTCTCAAAAAAAAAAAAACTGTTTTTTGTAGAGATGAGATCTTGCTGTGTCACCCAGGCTGGTCTCGAACTCCTGGGCTCAAGTGATCCTCTGTCCTCAGTCTCCCAAAGTGCTGAGATTACAGATGTGAGCCATGGCGCCCAGCCAGGATACATTTTAGACTGTCTGGACCACACATTCTCTTTCACACTGACTCAACTCTGTCCTGCAGCCTGAAAGCAGCCACAGACAATATGTGAAGCGCTGAGGGTGACTGCGCTCAAGTGAAACTATTTCTGGGTGTTGACATTTGAATTTCAAATAATTTTCACATGTCATGAAATAGAGTTCTTCTTTTGATTTTTTTAAACCATTTTAAAATGTAAAAACATTCTTAGCTCATGTGTTGCACAAAAGCGGGCAGCAGGCAGAATGGATCTGGCTCAGGGCCTGCAGTTTGCCGACTCTTTTTTTTGTTTTTTTTTTGAGACAGAGTCTCGCTCTGTCACCCAGGCTGGACTGCATTGGTGCAATCTCGGCTCCCTGCAATCCCGCCTCCTGGGTTCAAGCAATTCTCCTGTCTCAGCCTCCCAAGTAGCTGCAGTTACATATATGTGCCACCACACCTTGCTAATTTTTGTATTTTTAGTAGACACAGAGTTTCACCATGTTGGTCAGGCTGGTCTCAAACTCCTGGTCTCAAGTGATCCTCCTGCCTTGGCCTCCCAAAGTGTTGGGATTACCAGTGTGAGCCACCACGCCCAGCCCTGACTCTTCTTAATTTGTGGCTTTCGCATGAATCTCCTCCTGGTGATTGGGGTTTTGTGGCTTTATCTTTGCCACCCTGATCAAAATCCCCTCTCTACCAATGCAGGGATATGAGTGCCAGTTTCTATCAGAGTGTGATTAAAAGGGAGAAGGATCCTTCTCATGCCCATTTTTTGTTCTTCACTGATTTTCCCCCACTGCTTCTGCCTCTGTGCCCATCTCCTCTGCTAGGTGTTGACTTCTTAAGGTTCCATTTTCTTCCATGTTTCCATCTACCCTGTGAACTCTAAATACCCTTATAAGGTGTCTCATCAGACCTCATGGTTGGCAGGGCTTTGTGGCTCATACCTGTAATCCAGCACTTTGGGAGGCCAAGGCAAGAGGATTGCTTGAGGACACAAGTTCTAGACCAGCCTGGGTAACATAGTAAGACCTCGTCTCTGCAAAAAATAAAAAAAAATTAGCCAGGTGTGGTTGTGCACAGCTCTGGTCCCTGCTACTCGGGAAGCTGAGGCAGAAGGATCCCTTGAGCCTAGGAGTTTGAGGCTGCAGTGAGCCATGATTGTGCTGCTGCACTCTAGCTTGGGCAACAGAGTGAGATTCTGTCTCTAAAAAACAAACAAACAAAAGAACTCTGGCCAGGCATGGTGGCTCACACCTGTAATCCCAGCAATTTGGGAGGCCAAGGTGGCCCAATCATGAGGTCAAGAGATCAAGACCATCCTGGCCAACATGGTGAAACCCTATCTCTACTAAAAATATAAAAATTAGCTGGGCATGGTGGCACACACCTGTAGTCCCAGCTCTTTGGGAAGCTGAGGCAGGAGGATCCCTTGAACCTGGGAGGTGGAGGTTGCAGTGAGCTGAGATTGTGCCACTGTACTGCAGCCTGGTGATAGAGTGAGACTTCT
>NW_016107683.1:150381-200121 GCF_001604975.1 Cebus imitator
AAAAAAAAAAAAAAAAAAAAAAAAAAAAAAAAAAACAACTCACAGTTTTGTTCCCCCATGTCTCAAACCCATGGTGGCCAAATGCAACCCACACTGTCTGTGGGACACAAATTTCACAGGTTTGCAGCAAAATGTAAAAAATGGAGATGATGAAGAAAGTTTTCTATAAGGTTAAATTTATTCTCTTTAAAGGAGTACCTTTTATTCTAAGATGATGCCTTTTATACCTTTTTGGAATTACAATGTCTAGTTCTTTGTGAAAGTAGATGGTGGTAATTCACAAACAAAAAAGTCATTCATGCAAATTGCCTTTTATTCTTTTGAGAATTTTACTAAATTTTGAAATCCAAAAGACTGAGAACAGCATTATAATTATGACTCACAAGCCTGCATTTCCAGCCTCAACGTCTCTCCTGGGTTCCAGACCCATAGCTCTTAACTAACCGGTGGACGCCTTACCTGGATGCACAGCACAATAGCACTTCCAGCAGCATGTCTAACTCGAAATAGTTTATCTTTCCGTCCTCCTTCGTGTCATCTCTCCTTCTCATCCCTCCTTGAAATGAACCCAGGTTTCCCTCTTCTTCCTGAATTCCCCAGCAAGGTCCAGAACATGGCTCTGCCCTTAGTCACTCAGGCTAGAACTAAGGAGTATTATTTCCCCCTTTCTGCTTTCTCACTCTCCACGTCTGATCAGTTGCTGAGGTCTGTTGATTTGACCTCAGATAAGTCTATGCTATTTCTTTTCTCCACTGTATCTCCACCACCTCTTCCCCTTTCAGTGTTTAATAGTTTCTTCCCAAGTGCTCTCTGCTGTATCAGCATCTCTCCAGTGGCCAACCCACTACCATCAGCAGTCACTGTATTAGTCTGTTCTCGCACTGCTGTAAAGAAATACCTGAGATTGGGTAATTTATAAGAAGAGAGGTTTAATTGGCTCATGGTTCTGCAGGCTGTACATGAAGCATGGCAGCATCTGCTTCTGGGGAGGCCTCAGGAAGCTTCCAGTCATGGTGGAAGGAAAAGGGAGAGCCGGCACTTCACATGGCCAGAACAGGAGGAGGAGAGTGAGGCAGGAGGTGCCACACGCTTTTAAACAACCAGATCTCATGAAAACTCACTATCACCAAGACAATCCCCAAGGAGGTGGCACTAGATTTCATGAGAAAGCCACCCCCATGATCCAGCTACCTCCCACCAGGCCCCACCTCCAGCACTGGGGATTACATTTCAGTAAGAGATTTGAGTGGGGACACAGATTCAAACCATTTCAGTCATCTTCCTGAAAGAGACTTGATATGTCAATCACCTGCTCAAAGAAACCAGCAAGTTCAATAGAATGAAGTCATGGGTTCCTTATCCTCCTACTCAAGGCTCTCTGTGATTCTCCCCCAGCCACCTTTCTGCATTCATTGTTGATTCCTTCTCCCAGACATTCCCTATTCCTATCATTCAAGATGATTTAATCACTGAATATCCTTGACTTCCATCTTTCTTCCTTTGCTAATGGCGTTTCTCTTATTTAGAATTCCCTTACTCTCTCCAAGTAACTGAATTCTTCTCCATCGTTAAGACCTAAGCTAAATGTCACTTCTTCTATACAGTGTTCCTTGAATTTGTCCATACCTGTCTCTTCCCGACCAATAATCAAAACAATATTTTCCCAATACTAAGTGGAGCATTTCTTGCCTATCTCAAAGCGCTGTGCTGGCTACCTGTTGCTCTGATAAAGACGTAAACACTCAGCATTGCCTGCAAGGCCCTGGTGTATCTGCCAACATTACACTTTCCAACCTCATCCCTCACCCCCTGTGTGATGGTTAATTTTTCCTGTCAACTTGGCTGGGCCTGGATATTTGATCAAATATGATTTCTGGTGTGTCTGCAAGGGTGTTTTTGCATGAGATTAACTTTTTTTTTTTTTTTTTTTTTTTTGAGACAGAATCTTGCTCTGTTACCCAGGCTGGAGTGCAGTAGTGTGATCTCAGCTCGCTGCAACCTCCACCTCCTGGATTCATGTGGTTCTCCTGCCTCAGACTCCCAAGTAGCTGAAATTATAGGCACCCGCCACCATGCCTGGCTGATTTTTGTATTTTCAGTAGAGACAGGGTTTTGCCATGTTGGCCAGGCTCGTCTTGAACTCTTGGCCTCAGGTGATCCTGCCTCAGCCTCCCAAAATGCTGGGATTACAGGTGTGAGCTACCATGCCTGGCCTGAAATTACTTTTTTAATGCCTGTGTCCCTTTCTAGATTCTAAGCTGCTTGAAGGTGGAAGCCTTGACTGTCTTGCTCCTCCCTGTAGCCTCAGCACACAGCACAGTGGTATAAATTTGATGCAAGGATTCTTGCTCCTTAGTTCAGCTAAATCTGAGTTCTTGTCTCATAACCAGGAAAAAAAACAGCATGCAGACACATTGAATGGTGAGGGGGGTGGAATTTATTAAGCAAAAGCAAAGCTCTCAATTAAAGGAGGGGTCCTGCTTGCAGGCTTCCACATCACAAATTGAATACCAGGCTGCCACCCATGAGTTGAAAATTTTTTTTTTTTTTTTTTTTTTGAGATGGAGCCTTGCTCTGTCACCCCGGCTGGAGTGCAGTGGTATGATCTCGGCTCACTGCAACCTCCGCCTCCTGGATTCAAGCAATTCTCCTGCCTCAGCCTCCCAAGTAGCTAGGATTATAGGTACCCGCCACTGCGCCCGCCTAATTTTTGTATTTTTAGTAGAGATGGGGTTTCACCATGTTGGTCAGGCTGGCCTTGAACTCCTGACCTCGTGATCCACCCGCCTTGGCCTCCCAAAGTGCTGGGATTACAGGCATGAGCCACTGCACCTGGCCTCCTCCCCTGCTTAAGGGGAATTCCTAGTAGGCCCATTCTTCCAGTGAGCAGGTGGGCCCTTAGTCTGAGCCACTCCACATTTGTTTATTCCCTTACTGCGCAGGTGTGATGGGATGGAATTTTTCACTGTGGGCATGTTTAGATAAGCCCCCTGTGTAAATGACCTGGCAGGCTGGGGTTCTCTGGGGACCCTTCACTATTTGTGTGAGCATTTGGCTGTCTTCTGCCTCTATCAAATGGGGAAACGAATGAGTGACTAGATCCGTGTGCTCGTGGCTGAAATGACGCTGAAGTGATTATGTTCTGTAGAAGATAAAATCGTCAGGATAAGAAACAAAGTCAACCGCCTGCCTGCCATAATCTATGTTAAGAAATGTCAATCCTGAAGAAAAAGATGTTTCTCATCTTTTCCTCCCAGTTAAAAAAAAATCACTATTGCACTATCACAGCTCAGATCAAATTCATTCTAATTAAGGCGACAAGGTGTTTCCGGTTTGGTAATCTTGCTTGTGGTGGTTTTTAAAGTGTGTGCCCAGCTGGATGGTAATAAATGACTAAGAATCAGGGCAGATGAAATCCTAATTTTCGTTTCTTCATGTCTATTTGTCTCCCACTTTCCATAATGACTTCCATATGGAGATAAACATGATTTATAGCTGGGTTTTTAGGTTAAAATATGTGAATTGTGGTTCTCTGATACGCCTCTCTGTTTTCCCTTTGCAGAAACTTTCATAGGAAGCAAGTTGTTCTCTAGCTCTGAATAACCCCCAAATTTGGGGCAAAATGAAGCTGAATTCACGGCTGCTAAGTTTCCCACAGGCTGACCACATCATTGCTCTAAAAGACCTTGAAGTTTCCTCCTCATACCTCCACCACCTCTTACCTTCCTTCTTCCTCCCATATGCTGACTTGACTGGTCTCCATCAGAGGTTTGGGATGGGATATTTCTTTCATTCACATATCGTGTAGGAAGTTCTGTTTACAATATTACAAAAGACAACAGATGAACTTAACTGCAGAAAAGGCCCCAAAATAGGAGGCTTCATTCCTCCCTGTTGCCTCAGCATACACACATAGGGCCTCAGCACAGGGCCACATAGGAGGCCATCAATTTGTTGACAAATGTATCTTGTGGGTCTTGAGATCTGAGGTGTGGTAGATGCTAGAGAGCTACAGAGGCACGCTATTGTCTGTTCCCTAATAAATGAATGTTTAGTGGATACTTGTCATGTGCAATGCAGAAGACAGCCGTGGGAATTGGAAAACTCATCCATTGAAGTGGGGAATGTTGGAAGGAAGGAAGGATGGAAGGAAAGAAGGGAGGGAGGGAGGGAAAGAAGGAAGCCAGGGAGGGAGGGAAGCCAGGTAGGAAACTGGCTGCTTTCTGGTGTGAGTATGAAGTGTTCACACTGACAATGAGTGTCAAGTGTTCATGTTGACAAATTGTAAAGAAAACACGAAACACTCACAGGACCCTTTTCTGCTTAGGGTCCCTGTGCCTGGCTGCCCAGATGTCTGGGGGAGCACTGTTCCCAGATATCTTCAGTGCCTACTCCTTACCTTCTTCAAGCCTTTCCTAAAATGTTACCTCCTCCATGAAGCATCCCTGATTATCTGCCCAGGTGCGGTGGCTCATGCCTGTGATCCCAGCACTTTGGGAGGCTGAGGTGGGTGGATCACTTGAGGCCAGTCTGACCAACATGGTGAAACCCTGTCTCTACTAAAAATACAAAAATTGGCCAGGGGTGGTGGCATGCACCTGTAGTCCCAGCTACTCGGGAGATGGAGACAAGAATCGTTTGAACCTGGGAGGCAGAGGCTGCAGTGAGCCGACATTGCGCCACTGCACTCCAGCATGGGCGACAGCGTGAGACTCTGTCTCAAAGAAAAAAAAATTGCAATCCCCACCCCGAAATGTTTTCTGCTCTGCATTTGCAAATCCTCTTTGATCTTCCCAACTGCTTCTTCTTTTATAGACTTATCATCTTCCCATATACTATAGGCACACAGGCACACCTTGTATTTTGTGTGTGTGTGTGTGTGTGTGTGTGTGTGTGTGTGTGTGTTTTGAGGCAGAGTCTTGCTGTTGCCCAGGCTGGAGTGCAATGGTGCAATCTTGGCTCACTGCAATCTCTGCCTCCCGGGTTCCAGCAACTCTCCTTCCTCACACTACTGAGTAGCTGGGATAACAGGCACATGACACCACACCCAGCTAATTTTTGTATTTTTTAGTAGAGATGGGGTTTCACCATGTTGGTCAGGCTGCTCTCGAACTCCTGACCTCGTCATCTACCTGCCTTGGCCTCCCAAAGTGCTGGGATTACAGACATGAGCCATGGCTCCAGGCCAGGCACACCTCGTTTTATTGTGCATTCCTTTATTGTGCTTTTCAGATATTGAAGGCGGCAGTCCTGCATGGAGCAAGCCTATTGGTGCCATTTTTCCAAGAGATATGTGCTCACTTTTTGTCCCTGTGTCCCATTTTGATAATTGTCACAGTATTTTAAGCTTTTTCATTATTATTATATCTGTAATGGTGATCTGTGATCTTTGCTGTTACTATTGTAATTGTTTTGGGGCACCAAGAATTGTGCCCATAAAATGGGGAACTTAATTGATGAATGTCGTGTGTGTTCTGACTGTTCCACTGACAGCTGTTCCCTCTCTGTCTCCCTCTCCTTACACCTCCATATTCTTAAGATATAGCAATATTGAATCAGGCCACTTAGTACCATAGGATGGCCTCTGAGTATTCAAGTGAAAGGAAGAGCATTGCACATCTCTTACTTTAAATCGCAAGCTAGACATGATGAAGCATAGTGAGGAAGGCATGTCCAAAGCCAAGATAGCTGCAAGCTAGGCCTCTTGAACCAGTTAGCCAAGTTATGAACGAAAAAAAGTTCTTGGGGTTAGGTACTATGGCTCATGCCTGTAAACCCAGCACTTTGGGAGGCTGAGGTGGGCAGATCACTTGAGGCCAGGGGTTTGAGACCAGCCTGGTCAACATAGTGAAACCCCATCTCTACTAAAAACACAAAAATTAGCTGGGCGTGGTGGCACGCGCCTATAGTCCCAGCTACTCAGGAGGCTGAGGCAGGAAAATCACTTGAATCCAGGAGGCAGAAGCTGCAGTGAACTGAGATTGAACAACTGCACTCTGGCCTGGGCGACAGAGTGAGACAACGTCTAAAAAAAAAAAAAAAAAAGAAAGTTCTTGGAGGAAATTAAAAGTGCTACTCCAGTGAACCCATGAATGATTAGAAAACAAAGCAACCTTACTGCCAATTATGGAGAAATCAGTGATCAGTCAGTAGCCGTCAACCTCAAGGCACAGCCCTTCACCAGCAGAAAGAGTTGCTGAAGGCTTAGATGATGGTTAGCATTTTTTGAGCAATAAAATATTTAAAAAATTAAGATAGCATGTACATCGTTTTTTAGACATAATACTATTGCACACTTAATAAGACCATAGTAAAGCGTAAACGTAACTCTTACATGCACTGGTAAACCAAAACAATTGAGTGGTTTGCTTTATCATGATATTCGTTTTATTGCAGTGGCCTAGAACTGCAGTACCTCTGAGGTCTGCTTGTATATAATATACTTATTTATTTTGGATATGAGTTATGTGTGCTCTCATCCACACTAGAGTGTAAGTTCTGCAAAGGTTTATCTGTCTTATTTGCTGATGTATCTTAAGTGCCTAGAACAGTGCCTGGCATGTGACAGATGCCATTTGCATCCAAGTGGCAGGAGTTTGGATGATTGGGGTCTGGACTTCAGGTGCTGAAATCAGGGAATGAATGGAGGAAGTGAGACTGTGGATGAAACATGAGCAGGTCGAATTTAGACAACCGAAGGCCACAGGGATGAACAGCCCTGGTAGGGTACCCCAGAGGCAGAGGCGCATATCAAACGTTGGTAAGAAGCCCAACTCGTGGGTCCTGGAGATCGAGGATGAAGTGGGAGGGAGGGCGGGAGACTGAGAACTGGGAAGGCTGGGCAGAGGCATGCGGACTTTTTGTGGTGAGCCACGAGGAGACTTGACAGGGAGTGGCAAGATAAAAGCTTTGTGTTAGAAGAGCTACGCGGGGCTAAATATAGGCTGGACCGCAAAGTGGAGCCAGAAAGTCAGGGATGGCTGCTGGCAAGTTGTAGCCAGAGGCCAGGGAAGGTCTGAGCAAGGTGATCATAAAAGATCATCTGAAACAGATTTTGGAAGAAGCAACACATTTTTTTCTAATTTTTTATCATGAAAAGTTTTAAGCATACAAAAATGTGTAATAGTTATCACCATACGTATACATATGTGTGTATATACATACGTGTATGTGATTCAGCAACTCCAACAACTGAATTTTAATTGGATTTTAATTTCATTTACCAAGAACCTACAAATGGTGGGTCACAGTAGGTACATTCAGTATACAGAAAGCATTTTTCCAATTGTTACAGGTCCTCGGATTCAACATCAGATCATAGTTTCTTATTATAATTTCAATAGAGTCAAAACTATGATAGTATTTTAAGCATTCTAGGTCCTTAAATATGAGCCTTTGTACAAAGTCACTATTTGTTAAATTATTGACGAAGGGAATGGGATGCTCTCTGGCTTAGGGCGCCTGTCATTGTAACTTTTACCAGCAAAATAGTTTTCATTGGTTGTTTTTTGAGATACGGTCTCTCCTTGTCACCCAGGCTAGAGTGCAATGGCATAATCTCAGCTAACTGTAGCCTCGACCTCCTGGGCTCAAGGGATCCTCCTACCTCAGCCTCCTGAGTAGCTCAGAGCACAGGCATGCGCCATTGTGCTGGCTGATTTTGTTTATTTTTTGCAGAGATGAGGTCTCACTATATTGCCTAGGCTGGTCTTGAGTGCCTGAGCTCAAGCAATCCTCCCACCTTGGCTTCCCAAAATGCTGGGATTACAGGCAGGAGCCACTGCACCTGGCCATAGCCACTGAGCTTGGCCAAGGAAAATAGGTTTTTTTTGTTTGGTTGGTTTTGTTTATTTTTTTCTGGAGATGGAGTCTCACTCTTAGCCCAGGCTGGAGTACAGCAACCCCTGCCTCCCAGGTCCCAGTTCAAGTGATTCTCCTGCTTCAGCCTCCCGAGTAGCTGGGATTACAGGTGTGTGCCACCATGCCCAGTTAATTTTTGTATTTTTAGTAGAAACAGGGTTTTACTATATTGGCCAGGCTGGTCTTGAACTCCTGACCTCAGGATCCGCCTGCCTTGGCCACCCAAAGTGCTGGGATTACCACATAAGCCACCATGCCTGGCTGCAAAATAGTTTTTAAACATTCATGTTAGCTGGATAGAGACAGAAAAAATATTGTTTTGTTCCTCTCTACAGAAAACAAAAGCTTCTGTGATCAATATTTTATGCCAAACCTCCTCTGAGGATGAAGGGCTCTTCTATGCTGTACCATTTTAACCTCTCATTTGGAAAAGGAAAAAGGTAAAGAGTGAAATGTGAAGGTGAAGCTACTGAGGAAAATGATACTTAGCCAGACATGTTGTTACTTCTTATTTACAGCTTTCTTCCTTTCCATAGTCTTCTGGTTTTTTGTTTGCTTGTTTTTTTCAGCCTGACTCAGTGTTACTTTCTACTTGTGTCAATTCTAGGCCTGGGAGGTCCTGTATACACAAAAGCTCTGCTGGATGACTTGTTCAGAAGCCAATTCAATACGTTCAAACAGTTCCAGAGTCCCTCTTTTAAAGCCACAGACACCATGGACCCACTAACATTGAGCTGTGCTACAATAAAGTGCTTTGTGTTCTTTGCATAATGAAACTCCCCAGATAAAGGATCTGGCGTTGAGCTTTTGAAATATAGATGGTCATGCTCCAGTGAGGTTCCTGGCCACTTTGTTCCCAGAATCCTTGACCCCAGGCTTGTGAATTCCTCATTCTGAGAAGGTTTAGATGGTGTTAGTGGATATTATACTGTTTCCAGGTAGATGGCTGGACCCTCCAGCTAATAGACCCAAGGGTCAAACGGTCTGGAAGTGGAGTTGGGAGAGGACTGGCCTCTTCTTTGGGAAGAAGTTCCATCCTTTTCCACTTACAATCCTTCAGCTGGTATTGTCTGTTTATTTCTCTGGTTCACAAGGACAGATATTCTTGTTCCTTCTTCCCATTCTTTTAAAATTCATTTTTAATTGAATGTTTAAAACATGAATATACTCTCACTGTAAAAAAAATTCAATGCAGGTAAAGACAAAAATCTCCCTTGATTCTTGCTGTGGTCTGAAACTGTCCTCCAAGGTTCTTATGTAGTGGCTCAGTCATGGCTCACTACAGCCTTGAACTCCTGGGCTCAAGCAATCCTCCCACCTTAGCCTCCCAAGTAGCTGGGACCACAGGCATGCACTACATGGTGCCTAAGCTTTAAATTTTTTTTGTAGAGACAGGGTCTCCCTGTGTTGCCCAGGCTGGTCTCAAACTCCTAGGCTCAGCAGTACTCCTGCCTCAGCCTCCCAAAGTGCTGAGATTACAGGTGTGAGCCACTGTGCTCATGTCTTATGTAGAAAGTTACTAGCCAATGTGATAATATTAAGAGATGGGGCCTAAGAGGTTGCAGAGACTCTTTTTTTTTGAGACAGAGTCTTGCTCTGTTGCCCAAGCATAAGCCACTGCACCTGGTTATGGGAGGGGATTTTTTTTTTTTAAACTCAGAGCTTCCAATTTGGAGATGATTGGAACCAGGTGTGGTGGCTCACGCCGGTAATGCCAGCACTTTGGGAGGCCGAGATGGATGGATCACAAGCTCAGGAGTTTGAGATCAGCCTGGCCAACATGGTGAAACCCCATCTCTACTAAGAATACAAAAATTAGCCGGGCATAGTGGCAGGCGCCTGTAGTCCCAGCTACTCAGGAGGCTGAGGCAGGAGAATCACTTGAACCCGGGAGGTGGAGGCTGCAGTGAGCCGAGATCATGCCGTTGCACTCCAGCCTGGGTGACAGAGCAAGACTCTGTCTCAAAAAAAAAAAAAAGAAAAAGAAAAGAAGATGGGGCCTTCAGAAGGTGATTTGTTCATTTATGGCCCTTATAAAAGGGTGTGAATGAGTGGATTCATTCCCTTTTCCATCCCTTCTTCCAGGTGAGGACACAGTATTTGTCCTCTCCAGGAGACACAGTGTTTAAGGCACCATCTCGGAGGCAAGAGACTAAGCCCTCACCATACTAAACCTGCTAGCACTGTGACTTTGGACTTGCCAGCCTCCACAATGGTGAGAAATAAATTTCTATTGTTTATAAATTACCCAGTCTGTGGTATTGTGCTGTAGTAGCGTAAATGGACTTAGACACTTCCCCAGTTACCAGCCCACTTCCTCCTAATTGCTATTTTCAGTTTGGTATAATCTGTCCAGATTTTCTTGTCTGCATTTGCATGACCATATTTATATAGAGATGTATATAGTTTTATGTATTTACATAATGTCATGCTTTCTGTGGTGTTCCACAACTTACAGCTTTCAGTTAACAATATATCTTTCCTGGCTGGGTGCGGCAGCTCACACCTGTAATCTCAGCACTTTGGGAGGCCGAGGCAGGTGGATCACGAGGTCAGGAGATCGAGACCATCATGGCCAACATGGTGAAGCCCCGTCTCTACTAAAAATACAAAAATTAGCTGGGCGTGGTGGCACAGGCCTGTAATCCCAGCTATTCGGGGGGCCGAAGCAGGAGAATCGATTAAACCGGGGAGTCGAAGGTTGTAGTGAGCCGAGATCGTACCACTGCACTCCAGCCTGGCAACAGATTGAGGCTCCATTTCAAAAAAAAAAAAAAAGTCCTTCCCTAGTGGTCTTTTCCATATAAATCTCCATTCTTTATTTTACTGCTGTCTCCCTAATGATGGCTAAGTAAATTGTTTCTATTTTTGTTTCTGTTTTAAATATTGTTGTAATAAACATTTTTTGCTGGTTTGTGCACACACCTGAGTACTTCTCTAGGCAGATGGAAACCAGGACAGATACCTGACAGTGAACTGCTGCTTGAAAGGCATGGACTTTTAATAAAGATGGAGAGTGCCCAATTGCCATGCAGAACAAGTGGTATAAGCATAGATCAGCAGTCCAGAAGAGAGAACATATTTCTCTACCTTGGATATGAACAATCTTGAAATTTTTACCACTCTGTTTTGCACAAAGATACCATCCCACTATTTACTATGATTTGAATTTCCACGGGAATGAGTGGGATTGAACAACTTCATTCCCCATTTGTATTTTCTCTTGTGTGAATTGCCATGATATTCTGAAATCTATGTTGACTTGCAAAAAACATCCCTTCTATCTTTTATTTCTCACTAAGATTGCCTGCTTTTTATTTTAGCCAATATGTGCATGCATAATTACAGAAATATGTGTGTTGTGTGAGGGGGTTGGAACGGAAATGCTTCTAGGACCAGCCCCCTCCTAAAAGGTGCTTTTTCCCTGCTTTTTTTATACCGGGGGTAAATTCTCATGGGGCCAAGAAACACGAAACCAGTGTCCTGCTCCCCAGGCCGAGGGCATGTTTTATTTAGACCTGATGCTTCTTTTTGGGGGTCTAGACTGCAGTAGAACTGGGGTGCCTGCCCCGATCTAAAATGGTTTGGAAAGCTTGTAGTCGTTAACCAGGTATGGTGGCTCATACCTATAATCCTTGCATTTTGGGTGCTCAGGCAGGAGGATCACTTGAGGCCTGGAGTTTGAGACCAGCTGGGGCAACATAATCAGACCTCATCTCTTTAAAAAAGTTAAAATTTAGCCAGGCTTGGAGATACGTGCCTGTGGTCCCAGCTACTTGCTACCCTTTTTCTCTTTGTTTTTCAGTTTTGGAGCTTTCTATCACCATATCCACAAGTTCAGAGATTTTCTCCTTGGCCATGTCCATTCTACCACGAGCCCATTCAAGGCAGTCTTCCTTTCTGTTACAGTGTCTTTGATCTCTAGCATTTCTTTGTGGTGGTTTTATAGATTTTTTCCATTTCTCTGCTTACATTGCCATCTGGTTTTGCATGTTGTCTTCTTTGTTCCATGAGAGCCTTTGTATATTAATCCTAGTGGTTTTAAATTCCTGTTCTGGTAATTCCAAGATTGCTACCATATCTGACTCTGGTTCTGATGCTTGCTCAGTCTCTTCAGGCTGTGTTTGTTTGGTCTTTTGGGATGCCTCATAAGTTTTTGTGAAGAGGTGGATGTGATGTAGAAGAACTTGGTAAATAGGCATTTGTAATGCAGTGTAAGGTATTAGAGAGGGGAAGTGGTCTGTATAGTCCTATGTTAGGCCTTGGTCTTTTGGTGAGCCTGCGCCCTTGGACTTTACAAGTATTTTTCAGTTTTTGTTGTTCTGCCAACCTTGGAGGGGACAGGATGGCTAGAAAGAGCTGGAGTTGGGTATTTCCCTTCCCCTAGGTGGTTAGGCTCTGGCTATCTGGTTTCTTCTGAGGGCAGATGTTGTTAAGAACAGAATGCAGCCAGGTATGGTGACTCATACCTATAATCCTTGCATTTTGGGTGCCCAGGCAGGAGGATCACTTGAGGCCTGGAGTTTGAGACCAGCTGGGGCAACATAATCAGACCCAATCTCTTTAAAAAAGTTAAAAAATTAGTTGGGCTTGGAAGTGCATGCCTGTGGTCCCAGCTACTTGGGAGGCTGAGGTGGGAGGACTGCTTGAGCCCAGGATGTCGAGGCTGCAGTGAGCTATGATGATGCCACTGCATTCTAGCCTGGAGAGGAAGAGGAAAAGGAAGAGGAAGAGAAGAAGGAGGAGGAGGAGAGGAGGAGGGGGAAGGGACAGGAGGGAAGAGAAGAAAAGGAGAAGAAGAGAAAAGAAAAGGGAGAAGGAGAAGGAGGAAAGAGAATAGAAAAGAAAAAGAAGAGAGAAGAGACCAGAAGAAGAGAAAAGAAGAGAGAAGAGAGAAGAAGAAGAAGAGGAGGAGGAGGAGGAGGAGGAGGAGGAGGAGGGGGAGGAGGAGGAGGAGGAGGCGGCGGTGTCGGAAGAAAGAAAGAAGAAGGAAATGCTCTGGTGTGTTTCAGAATGATTCTTTTCTCCCTCTCCCTGCTGGAAGCATGAGGAAATGTTCTCTAATATTCTCTGTGAGAACCTGGCCAAGCTCTAGGAAGTAAACTCACAAAAGCATGGGGATTCCCCCAGCACGGGGTCCCCAGCGCCTGAACCCTCAGGCTTGTCCCTGCTGAAGCTCCAGCAGTCCACAGTCACAGTTGGGCTTTCCTGCTTCTGTTCCTGGGCTTCTGCAATGGTCAGTTGCAATTCTCTCCAGTTTCGGGGCAGCGGTTTGCCCTGTGGCCTGACTTTTCTTACAGATCTAAGAAGAGCTGTTGCTTTTTTGACGGCTTTTTCATGACAGAATTCCCTTTTGCTTTGAGGCGGGATGACGGTAAATCAGGTTTCACCACTCGGCCCAATCCTTTTTACAAGGCCTGATTCTAAAGGAACATCAGCATGCTGCTCAGCAGCAATCTAGAACACTCAGGTCCCCTTCTGTGCAGTTTTCATTCATCCGCAGAAATGCCAAGGGCTCCCCTGAGGCCTTCTCCTTCTCCAGAGCAGATCTAAGGACACGTTCTCCCGTGCCTTTGATGCTGTCATTTGCCAGCCCTCCCTCAAGCAGGACAGGCCACCATGCCCTGCCCTCTTGCTTTCCAGTCAGAATGTTTTCACCCTTACCTAGACCCTCTGCTCACCCACTCACACCAACCACAGGTCTTCTAGAACCTACTGAGTCTCCGAGCACCGGGCAATGGCTTGAGAAAGCCCTTGGGCTGCGGGCGTGGGTGGGACCGCCCACAGCAGCTGCTCTCCATGCCGTCCAGTTTCTGTCTCCTGGGCAAGAGCCATCTCTGTTTGCTGTTCTCTCCTGGCCGCACCCTTGCCACCTGCCCTCTGCCTCCTCCCACTCCAGTTCAGCTGTTTACCCCTAAACCTTCTCCCTCCTGTCTGCAGCCTAGCCCCTGTGCAGTCTCCACCTGGGGATCTTCTCACAGGTGTGGGGACTAGAGCGCTTGAGGCCAAGCACCCTAGGAAACGCAACAGCTACCCCTGCCTCGGTGTTCTTTCCTGGGTCCTCACTCATGAAATGCTCTGACATTGATCAGGTAAATGCTTCCGTGTCTACTCACTGGGATGTTTGAAGTTCCCACGTGCTCTCGGTATGTCCTGAACCTGTTTGTCCAGGTGACTGTTGTCTACCTTACAAGGCAAGGTCTTGAGAGCCAGAGAGAGACCAAGACCAGTTCTATGCTGTTCTATTTATACAGTGATGAGCACAGAACCAAGAGCAATTAGGTGCCTAATAAATGCTTCCTGGTGGTATAACACTACAGGAAATCATTCCTTCATGCATTTCTTTTACTTATCCCTTGATGGTGAAAGACGGGTGGAGTAGGGGTGAGATTCAATTGAAAGTATTTTTTTAAAACGTTTTCAGAGGTTGAATTTTTCATTTTTGATGGGCATGATTTTTTAGGGGATCTGAGTTGATGGATAGTTCTGGAAATGCAAATCATATTTACAAAGCCAGGTCAGTCACTGTGAGTCCTTAATGAGCTGCCGTTGCACATATCTGAGTGAACAGGAGTGAAGTCACCCTTTAGTGGGGTCGAGTCATCAGTTCTGCTTGGGAGACTTGCCATTCAAAACCAAATAAAACAGTAAGAGTGAAGCGTCTTTTCCCATCCCTGGGCCCTTCTGGACTCTCAGAAGTCTTTATGTGGCCAGTGCACCTTGCTTCATGTCAGAGTTTTCTTTTAAAAGAGTGAATTCATGGCTGGGCATGGTGGCTTACGCCTGTAATCCTACCACTTTGGGAGGCCAAGGCAGGCAGATTGCCTGAGCTCAGGAGATTGAGACCAGCCTAGGCAACTCAGTGAAACCCCATCTCTACTAAAATACAAAAAAAAATTAGCTGGGCATGGCGGTGTGCCCTTGTAGTCCCAGTTGCTTGGGAGGCTGAGGCAGGAGAATTGCTTGAACCCAGGAGGTGGAGGTTGCAGTGAGCTGAAATTGTACCACTGCACTCTAGCCTGTGTGGCGTAGTGAGACTCTGTCTCCAAAAAAAAAAAAAAAATTAAAAAGCATGTATTTATACCATTTTGGGTTCCTTTATAAGAAAAAAATTCTGGGCCAGGCATAGTGGCTTACATGTATAATCCCAGCACTTTGGAGGCCAAGGTGGGAGGATCACTTGAGGTAAGGAGTTTGAGACCAGCCTGGCCAACATGAGGAAACTCTGTCTCTACTAAAAATACAAAAACAAATTAGCCAGGCATGGTGGTGCTGGCACACACCTGTGATCCCAGCTACTTGGGAGGCTGAGGCAGGATAATTGCTTGAACCCGGGAGGCAGAGGTTGCAGTGAGCCAAGATAGAGCCGTGGCACTGCAGCCTGGGCAACAGCAAGGCTCCATCTCAAAACAAAAAAAAGGAAAAAGTCTGAGTAGACAATTATGTTACCTTGTGTAGCCTGATGTTCTCCCTCCAAGCCCTTCCTAAGACATTATGGGTGTCACTCTGACAATTCCCCTGTGTCTCTTCGATAAGGCCTGGGTCAGGGGACTGACTGAGACATAGGCTTTCCATGCAATCTGACCCCAGGACTCACTTTGTGACTGGGAGATTCTGGAGACAAGGACACGTAGGTTTCCCCATTCAAGTTTCAGCATCCTAAGATGGGAATCAGCACCTATGAACATGATGTCTGCCAGGCTGAGCAACCCAGAAGAAAAAGTTGCTGCATGAATGCAGATGGGAAGTGGGCCCTGGGTTTAGAGGGTCTGCCCAGACCACATGTCAGAGCTGAAAAATGGAGTTCAGACTTCCTGCCTCAGGGTCTCAGGCCCTGGCTAGCTGTGTGTTGGTGGGCAGGAGGGAGGAAGTAGAAGGAGCAGGCTTCAAGACACCCATCTGTCCTTGCAAGTCACCAAGTGGCCTGTGCCAAGGAGCTTTTCCCAGTGACACTGTGAAGGTGCTTTCTCCCTCTCCTCCCCTCCCTTCCCTCCTTTTCCCTTCCCTTCCCTGTCCTACCCTGTCTCCCCATTCCCTACCCCCTTCCTTCTTTCTTCCTTTTTTTTTGGAGTCTCTCTCTGTCACCCAGGCTGGAGTGCAGTGTGCAATCTCTCTGTATTTTTTAGTAAACATGGGGTTTCACCATGTTGGCCAAGCTGGTCTCGATCTCCTGACCTCGGGTGATCCACCCGCCTCAGCCTCCCAAAGTGCTGGGATTACAGGTTGGAGCCATCACACTCAGCATTTTATTTTTTGAGACCTAGTCTTGTTCTTTCACCCAGAGTGTGGTGGGGTCATCTCAGCTCACTGGAACCTGCACCTCCCAGGTTCAACAGATTCTCCTGCCTCAGCCTCCCAAATAGCTAGAACCACAGGTGCACACCACCATGCCTAGGTGATTTTTTTTTTTTTGTATTTTTAGTAGAGACAGGCTTTTGCCCTGGAAGGTGCTTTCTTGCTGGCTGCATCCATGAGTCGCCCTGTCTTCAGGCTGCTTGGCCTTCTGTCGTGGTGCTTGGACAGGCTCTGGGTGTTGTTGTTGGTGGTGGTGGAAGCTTGTGCCAGTCCCCAGGGCCACTGCTGACCCGCTGTGTGGGTTCCTGAGGCTGTGATGTTCTGAGCTTGTCAATCAGAATGAGGGAGGCGGGCTTTCCGGGAAGATCGCTTGGGTGGTCCCTGGTGGACAGGAAGGGTCAGGGCCCAGAATAGAGACTCTAATGGGGTGAGAGTCGGTGGGGCAGTGAGAGGATGGAGGAGAAGAGAGGGGTGAAGAAGCTTGTGTGTATTGGGGAGGAAAAAAAGAGAAGAGGCCAGGAGAAAGAGAGTGGGCTTCCTTGTCCTGTTTCATTTTTATTTCAAAATGATTTTCCTGCCACTCTGTCCCTGGCCGCTGCGTCTGCTCCACTTCCTGGTGTCTGACGGCTCACTCTGGTGTGTTTGATTTCATTGCTGGCTCTGCCCTTTGTCCATTTTCTACTTTTGCAGCATTGAGCATTGATCTAGGCTTTTCTTTATTCCCCCCTGCTCATGCCGGTTCCCGCAATTTCCGGAACACACTTTAGACACAGATCTCTTCTTAGGAATTGGGTGAGAAGCCTTATTTTTACAAGAACATTTTTTTCCCTTTTTCTTAAAAAAGTCTCTTTCTCTGCTTTCTGTAAGTCTCACCGTTCATTTCCTCTTCCCACCAGCTTCTTGCCTTCCCTCTTTCCCCTCAGTCAGAGGTATTTTTGTATGTAACACCTTTTTTGAGATAAAAGTCACATACCTTATATTCACCCATTTAAAGTACACAATTTCACTGGCGTGGTGGTTCACAACTGTAATCCCAGCACTTTGGGAGGCCAAGGTGGGCAGATCACCTGAGGGGAGTTTGAGACCAGCCTGGCCAACATGGTGAAACCCTGTCTCTACTAAAAATACAAAAAATTAGCTGGGTGTGGTGGCAGGTGCCTATAATCCCAGCTACTCAGGAGGGTGAGGCATGAGAATCGCTTAGGCCTGGGAGGCAGAGGTTGCAGTGAGCCAAGATGGTGCCACTGCACTCCAGCCTGGGAGACAGAGTGAGACTCCATCTCGAAAAAATAAAATAAAATGAGATAAAGTACACAACTCAGTGGTTTTTTTGCCTATTCGCAAGATTGTACAACCATCATCACAATCAATTTAGAACATTTTTATTACCCCAAAAAAACATGCTATCCCCGTTAGCAATCACTTTCCCATTCCTCCCCTCCCCCAGCCCCTGGCAACTACGTCTGTTTTCTGTTTCTACGGATTTGTCCATTCTGGACATTTCATATCAGTGGAATCATATAATATTTAGTCTTTTGTGTCTGCTTCCTTTCACATAGCCTAATGTTTGCAGGAGTCACCATGTTGCAGCGTCTACCAGTACACCAGTCCTTTTTAATTAATGAAACCTGGAGATTTTGTGTTCGGAAGCACAGATCCAGGTCGGGGCAAGGGTCAGATGGGATGAATAGGAACATGTGGCACCAGAGAAGAATGGAATGTGATACGTTATTGAAATACAATGTGGTGTTTTTGCCAAAATAGCACTGCAATCATATTAAAGATCATTAACGACACCTTAGAGGAGACGTGGCAAATCCAGAATTCAGGAGGGTCCCTGTCTGGAAACTTCCTTCCATGCAAATCTCAATGGCCCCAAACACCCTCCTCTTGCCCCAGCTTCCCTCCGTCCCTCTAGTCTTCCTTGGAAGGAGCAGCTCCGCCCTGTGTGAAGCGCTGTGCTTGGACACCATGCCCATTAGGCTGGGCCCAGGCGTGAGTATTTCCGTGTCAGTCTTGGTCAAGAAGGAGGGAAATAATTTCATTATTGGAAGTTTGAAACAGTCCAAATGAGAAAGAAAGAGGCAAGAATAGATTGAGTTGGCTTTTTAAAATTAAAAAAAAAAAAAAAGATATTATCAAGTCAGCAGGAGATGGAAAGAGGCCCAAGTCATTGATAAGAGAGAGCTTTGAGACTAATGGACATTGAAACCTGTTGCTGTAACAAAAATCAAAGGAGAGCCAGCAGGCACAGACACTGGGAGCGCATTTGGGTACGATGCGTGAAGGGAGGGGCTCATAATTAAGGTCTCTAGGAGTGCCTTCATTACCCCGACAGAGGTCAGAAATCTTCCCGAGTGCCTGCCGAATACATACCACTCGTTTTGCAAACCAAGTAATGATACTACAACAGAAACAGCTGACCAAGTTTGAAGTCAAAAATTAAAAGCCACTGGCATGAAAATGAACCACGAGCTAAGAAAGGAATACATGAGTGGAATGGCAAAGTTCTCCTCTTGCAAAGATATCTCAAGAATAGACTAATAGTTACAAATCCATTAAAGTTAAATACGGTGAATTTGATGAATGCAGCTCCAAAGTATGACTACAGGAAAATGGAGAAAAGCCATTGCAAAGCTTCGAAGTGGCTGGCATTAGGCTAGGCCGAGGTGGTGGAAGGACAAGAAAAGCCAGGAAATGTTTTGCCATGACCCGCAACCAAGCGGATTTGCTGCTGTGAATTCTGAAGTTCTGAGACTCAAAAGCGAAACCTGAATAGCTGTCATCTCCCTGGTATGTTCTCTAAAGGTTATAAAGTTGTAAAGTGGTATTGCCTACACCCTAGAGTTTCACAGAATTCACAGCAGTCTTTTATATTTACAGATATTTACAGTCTTTTATAACCCTAAGATCCAGACATGGTTCCATGGGGCTGGATAGAAACACACCACGCTGTACTCAGAATTCATTCATTCATTCAAATACTGGATGAGCAGGTATTACTGCCCGGGTAATGAAGCTGAGTACTGGTGACAAAGCCATGAATCAAGCAGTCATGACCCTGCTCATGGAGTTTTCCGTCTGTGGGTGAACAGGTGTCACATGTATTTATTTGTGATTGCGGAAGTTCTGTGAAAACTTTAAAGGTGTTGTGGGTGTGTCACAGGAGACCCTATGTGAACTGAAAAATTGCTCTCATCCTCTGAACAAGACTTTGTTCCTTGATTAGGCTTATGGTACCTGAATCCTTCTTCATTTAAAATGAGTTCTCCGCCCTTTTGCAAATAAAACTCTTTCAGGCCACAACACTGTTTCTAGACCTGCCCAAATATGCCCTGTCACAGGACGTGGTCATAGTCTGAACTCAAGCTGAGATCCCTTCATTGTGTGACAGGAATTTCAAAATTGTTTTTCTTTCTCTTTTTTTTTTTTCTTTATCTTGAGACAATCCTGCCCTGTCACCCAGGCTGGAGTGCAGTGGCAGGATCTCAGCTCACCGCAACCTCCACCTCTCAGGCTCAAGCGATCCCCCACCGCAGCCTCCCAAGTAGCTGGGATCACAGGCATGTGACACTAGGCATAGCTAATTTTCATATATTTTGTACAGATGGGGTTGCGCCGTGTTGCCTGGGCTGCTCTTGAGCTCTGGGCTCGCACTACCTTCCTTGGCCCCCCAAAGTGCTGGAATTACAGATGTGAGGCACCAAACCTAGCCTTTTTTTCTTTTTTATTGTGGTAAAATATATATAAATAGATTTGCATATATATACTATGTAAATATATTATGTAAAATATAAATATACTAAAATTCACTATCTTAGTCTCTTTTATTGAGACAGAGTCTTGCTCTGTCACCCAGGCTAGAGTGTAGTGGCATGATCTCAGCTTACTGTACCATCCACCTCCTGGGTTCAAACGATTCTCCTGCCTAAGCCTTCTGAGTAGCTGGGACTACAGGAGTACACCACTAATACCCGGCTAATTTTTGTATTTTTAGTAGAGATGAGGGTTTGCCATTTTGGCTAGGCTGGTCTTGAACTCCTGAACCTCAGGTGATCCACTCGCCTAGGCCTCCCAACGTGCTGGGATTACAGGCATAAGCCACCACGCTGAGCCTTTACCGGACAAAGGTTCTGCTGTTCTTTGTGCCTGGCCTCTTTTTTGCTGGCATGGATTCTCATTTATTCTTATTGGACACATACGCATAGCAAACTCATGGTGGAAAGGGTTAAAAGACCAGCTTTCTGGCAATAGACAATACCCACAGACACAAACGCTCCAATCTTGGACACTTGTAACAGGTGTTTCTCTGTGTGAATGTTTTCACAGCTGAAAAAACACTTTCAGGCATTTCTGACAAGAGTGCAAAATGGTACAGCTTCCATGGTGGAGAATTTGGCAATATTTAACAAAACAAGTGCAAATGGGTCTCACTGGACCAAAATCAAGGTGTCAGTAGGGTTGTATTCCTTTTGATTCTGCAATCCAGTTTCAATGATCATTATTATTATTTTTTGAGATGGAGTTTTGTTCTTGTCACCCAGGCTGGAGTGCAATGGTGCTATCTCAGCTCACTGCAACCTCTACCTCCTGGATTCAAGCAAATCTGCTTCAGCCTCCAGGGTATCTGGATTACAGGTGTGTGCCACCACACCTGGTTAATTTTTATATTTTTAGTAGAGACGGGGTTTTACCATGTTGGGTAGGCTGGTCTTGAACTCCTAACCTCAGGTGATCCACCTGCCTCGGCCTCCCAAAGTGCTGGAATTACAGGTATGAGCCACTGTACCCAACCTCAATGAATTTATTATAAGGAAATGCCCTATAAAATGCAAAACAACATCTCAAAAAGGTGATTGAGATGGGATATTTTTCTCCTTTTTTCTTTTTTTTTGAGACAGGAGGGCACGAAGCCAAGCAGAAAGTTTTCCTAAGTGCAGGCTGTTGTGCCTTTGCACAGGTCACAAGCCCATGAAACTAGCCCAGAAGATAGGAGATGTGTTAAAAGATCAGAGGAGCCAGGCTGGGTGCGGTGGCTCATGCCTGTAAACCTAGCACTTTGGGAGGCTGAGACAGGCAGATCGCTTGAGACCATGAGTTCAAGACCAGCCTGGCCAACACAGCGAAACCCTGTTTCTACTAAAAATGCAAAAAATTATCTGGGTGTGGTGGCACATGCCTATAATTTCAGCTACTGAGGAGGCTGAGGCATGAGAATCGCTTGAACCCCAGGAGGCAGAGGTTGCAGGGAGCCAAGATTCCACCATGTACTCCAGCCCAGCCGACAGAGCGAGACTGTCTCAATGACAACAACAACAAAGGTTCAGAGGAGCCTGCTTGCGGGGACTCCTGCTGGCTAATTTCAGGACAGTTTGATCACAAAAAAATAATACATGACAATGGTTTATAACACACTGAATAGAACAAAGATCTATGAGTTTCTAGGGATTCTTTATATAGTGATACTATACCACTGTAGATACTATGTAGTAATACTTTAAAAAAATTGTTAATTAGGCCAGGCGTGGTGGCTAACGCCTGTAATCCCAGCACTTTGGGAGGCCGAGTTGGGGGAATCACCTGAGTTAGTAGTTTGAGACCAGACAATTCAGCCTAGGCAACAGAGTGAGACTCTGTCTCAAAAAAAAAAAAAAAAAAAGAAAAGAAAAAGTTAATTAAGAAAAAGAAATATTCTTCTTCTTCTCCTTCTTCTTCTTCTTTTTGTTATTTTTGAGACAGTCTCACTTTGTCATCCAGGCTGGAGTGCAAATGGCACGATCTCGGCTCACTGCAACCTCTGTCTCCCAGGTTCAAGTGATTCTCTGCCTCAGCTTCCCCAGTAGCTGGGATTACAGGTGCCCACTACCACACCTGGCTAATTTTTAAATTTTTAGTAGAGATGGGTTTCACCATATTGGCATGGCTGGTCTTGAACTCCTGACCTCTTGATCCACTTGCCTTGGCCTCCCAAAGCGCTGAGATTACCATGCCCAGCCTGTTTTTGTATATTTTTTAAAAATTATTTTTCCCCTTTCCCCGCAGAAAGAATTTAATAGTAATACTTCATAAAGGTAGTCATGCAGGAGAGGGGAAACTTCTTTACGAAGAGTACTAGCTAATGCATGATAGAATTAGAAAAATTTCCATTTTGCAGCCATTTAGTAATAATGATGATAAAACCACTGGGCTAAAGATTGCTGGGAAGTAGGACAGTCACATGGTTTATAAAGTCTAACTTTATCACTCAAGTGATCTTGGCATGACTGAGAGTGAGACAGGCTGTTATCCTGTGCTGCTTGCTGTTTTGGAGTGGGAGGTACACTGTGTTGTATTTTGCCAAAAATGTTTAACTCAAATCTAGGCATGAGGAAACAATCAAACAAACATGGATTCTAGGGGCATTCTACAAGGCACCTGGCCTAAACTCTTCAAAAATGTCATTTAGAAAAACAAAGAGGGAGAATGTTCTAGGAAAAAGAAAGCTAAAGAAACATGAGAACCCAGTGAGTTTTAAGACCCTTGATTGGTCTTAGATTGGAAAAAACCATGAGAAACATTTACTGGACAAGTAAGAAAGCTGGAATTTGGACTGCATGTTAGGTAGTGTTACTATACCTGTTAAATGTCTTGATGTGATGATGTTGGTGATGGTTTTGGCCAGGGTTTTGTAGGAGAATGTCTTTGTTTCCAGAAGACACAGGCAGAAGGTTACAGGGTGAAATATGCTGGTGTCTTGCAACTTAGTTTCAAATGTGGGTGTGGAGAGAGAGGAAGGGGGAAAGGGAGAGAACAAATGATCCACAATGGTATCAATTATTTGAACCTGGATGAGGGGTGTACAGCTATCCTTGTACTCCTCCTCCTCCTCCTCCTCCTCCTCCTCCTTTCTCCTTCCTCCTTCTTCATTCTTTTCTTCTTCTCCTTTGAGATGGAGTTTCACTGTTTTCGCCCAGGCTGTAGTGCAGTGGTGTGATCTCGGCTCACTTGCAACCTCTGCCTCCTGGGTTCAAGTGATTTTCATTTCTCAGCTTCCCAAGTTCAAGCAATTCTCTTGCCTCAGCCTCCTCAGTACCTGAGATGACAGGCATGCTCCATCACGCCCGGCTAAGTTTTGTATTTTTAGCAGAGATGGGGTTTCACCATGTTGGCCAGGCCGGTCTCAAACTCCTGTCCTCAGGCGATTCACCCACCTTGGCCTCCTAAAATGCTGGGATTACAGGTGTCAGCCACCATGCCCGGCCCCTTGTCCAATTCTTTAGCTTCTCTCTAGGAGAGCCATTTTTTATAAATAAAAAGTTAGAGGGGGAAAAAAGTTTTCCTAGCTAAAGTCACATGTCAAGGAGGCATGCAGCAGCACATGAAAGCAGACAGCCTCTCGGGCTGATTGGCAGTCCCCCCAGAGCAGCAGAGATGCCACCTGGCACTTCAACATCATTAACTCCATGTCCCGGTCTGTGTGTACTGCACAATCCATCATGGTGAGCGCAGCAGCCAGCAGGCACCGCAGTGTGAGATTGGCGCCTGTCCTGGTACGGCATAATGAAGAGAGCTGAGACCAGGACTCATGGACCAGCTAGCCAGGGGCTGAGGCTTCCTCTGTGCTGAGAGAAGACAGGGAGTTTGGTGTCAGTTCAGGCTTGAACAACTTCTGTGGTCTTATTTGAAAAGGGGAGAAAATAACCTGGCTTTATTTATGCAATAGAGGTCAAATATTATATGAGACAATATCGTTATTTTGTAGATATGTCTTATTTTGTAGATAATCTCATTATATTTTATGGAGTAATAGTTTGAAAATAGAGACAGGGTTTTTCGCATATGAGCTGTCACAGATGTACTTGCTATTTGTACTTCTACTAGCTTGTGTCCTATAAACCCAGAATTTAGAATGTTTCTGTTTCTCGTGATTCCTGTCAAAAGAGAGGGAGAGAGAAAAGCAGTGCATCTGAAATGGTCTCTGCTGTGTTACTGAGTACTCCTGACACCAGAGGACTTCTTTTTTGCCTGCCTGCCTGCCTTCCTTCCTTCCTTCCTTCCTTCTTCCCTCCTTCCCTCCTTCCTTCCTTCCCTCCCTCCCTCCTTCCTTTCCTCCTTCCCTTCTTCCTTCCTTTTCCCTTTCCTTCTTCCTCCTTCCCCCTTTCTTCCTTCATCCCTCCTCCTCCTCTTGTTTCTTCTTCTTGTTAGAGTTGGGATCTCACTCTTACCCAGGCTGG
Source organism: Cebus imitator (assembly GCF_001604975.1). Lineage (NCBI taxonomy): Eukaryota > Metazoa > Chordata > Mammalia > Primates > Cebidae > Cebus > Cebus imitator. Next base: position 174,750 of record NW_016107683.1, read on the forward strand.
TCTCCAGCTCTTGGCTTCAAGCAACCCTTCCCGCCCAGCCTCCCGAAGTACTAGATTACCGCCACTTTGGGAGCCACCGCACATGACATAATTGCACATTTCAAACTTACTTTTCTTCCACTCCCTGTATTTCTTTGGTCCTGGATGCAATAGGTCACGTCATGTCACGGCATGCCTTCTGGTCCTGCATCCTTGTGTCATGAAGCAGGGTGCATCAGCCTAATGCACAGTAGGGATGTTTCTGGAAGACATTCCTACCCTAGGATAGCTGGCAATGACCATAGACAGAGGGATTGCGAACCACGTGGGTACATGTGGCCAAACACAGTAAGATGTATCCCTAACTTAACTTCCCCTTAGCTGGAATCCAAAGTGACACAGCCATTCCAATGGTACCTGTTCCAGGGGAAGTATGATGGATAGAAAATCCGAGAGGAAACAAACAGCAGTCTGTAGTTAAAATATCCACTTTTGCAAAATGAGAGGGAAGAAAGGAAGGAAAGGAGGGAGGGAAGAGGGAAAGCAGGAAGGGGTTTTAGGGCTTTTTAGGAGCAAGTTCAAGGGCGGAGGGGTGGGGGCTGAAGCCTAGGCTCCGTTGGCCTCATGAGAAATCTGCCTCTGGATATGTTATACAGGAGGTAGAGATGACCATCGGGCATTCGGAAGTGTGGGTTTGAAGAAATGGTGGATGCTGGCATAGAGATTGGGGAGTCATTTCACAATAATTACAGCTGTGTAGGCAGGTACATTTCCCCAAAGGAAAGTGCACAAGGAGGAACAAAAGAGGTCCGGGCGCAGTGGCTCACTCCTGCAATTCCAGCACCTAGGGAGGCTGGGGTGGGCAGATCACCTGAGCCCAGGAGTTTGAGACCAGCCTGGGCAATATGGAGAAACACCATCTCTACAAAACATTTAGCTGGGCATGGCGGTGTGTACCTGTAGTCCCAGCTACTTGGGAGGCTGAGGGGGAAGGATCACCTAAGCCAAGGAGATTGAGGCTTCAGTGAGCCACGATTGCACTGCTGCACTCCAGCTTCAGTCTCAAAAAAGAAAAAAAAGCAGAAAAGGAAAAGAAAGAAAAGAGGACTGAGGACAGAATCTTGGATAATATTTAGCTATGAGGATTAGGTAAAAGGTGGCTACAGAGTTTTGGGTCAAGAAACTGATTAGAGTCAGGATATAAAGGTGGGATGGGAGGGATGACCACAACCAGGTTGGTTTGAGATTTTTGTCACTTAAAACTGATAGAATTTCAACGATAATAACTGTAAATATTCAAAACCAGATGTAAGCTTAGGCTTGTAGCTCTTGTACAATTGTAAAATCAAAACATATTAAGTACCAGCAAAATTGCAAAACTCATAACACACAAATTAGATTTAGTATGACAGATGGTATTGTTTTCCTGAAATAAAATGGCTTCTATTGGCATTTATAGTAGAAAAACTGATTTCTATGGTTGAGGCTTCACTTGCCGGTTTGGTGATTTAGATTTGGAGCATCACGTCTGTCATAACGCTTGTTGGTATCTCTGCTGATACTTTTCCTTTTTAGCAAAGATGATTTTGTATCACCCATCCATTATTTACAAGAGACCATCTAATAGTACATTCAAATTTGATGGCAAAAAACTTTTGAAATATCATTTTGCCAGGTACAGTGGCTCATGCTTGTAATCCCAGCACTTTGGGAGGCTGAGGTAGGCGGATCACCTGAGGTCAGGAGTTTGAGACCACCTTGGCCGACACAGTGAAACTTCGTCTCTACTAAAAATACACAAATTAACCAGGCATGGTGGTGCATGCCTATAGTCTCAGCTACTTGGGAGGCTGAGGCAGGAGAGTCACTTGAACTTGAGAGGCGAGAGGCGAAGGCTGCAGTGAGCTGAGATCACGCCATTGCACTCCAGCCTGGACAGAGTGAGACTCTGTCACAAAAAAGAAAGAAAAAGATAGAAAGCTATAACAATGGAATGATTCACTCAAACTGTTGGCAGTAGATTCCTGTGGGAGAAGGGATCTGTGTTCTTTCAGCTTTGAAATAAAGTGGGGCCTTAATGTTTCATTCTCCATACCACTGTATTCTTTGAATTTTTATACAATAAGCATATTCTGAATTATCACACCTGGTGACATTGGTAACATCCTGTGTCCTTTTGGTGCCACTGTTGCTGTCTTATTTAACACTCAAGGTGGGGATAAATGACCCATGGCTATGTCTCTGGTTTGGTAAGATGGAGTTTGATAAGGAGCCAGGACAGGATGGTAGAAGGGAGGAAATCTGTGGGAAACGTGGTTCTCATCGGCGCCCAGCCCCAGCAGCCCTGTGGGCTCACACTTCAAATAAGAGCCCACACCTGCTGACGGGGGAACTAGAGAAGCAACTCTCAGTGGAGAGATGGAGTTGGGGACACTTGGACCTAGGAGGTCCTGGAGACCCTCAGCTTCCCCTTCCCTTTCCCTTTAAAATAGAAGCTGCTTTTCTGTACCCCACCTTGTCATTATTTCCAAATGAAAGTGGAGTCAAAGGCTTCTTCAAGTATGAAATACAATGTTTTTGTTTCTGTTTTTTGAGACAGAGTTTTACTCTTGTTGCCCAGGCTGGAGTACAATGGTGTGATCTTGGTTCACTGCAACCTCTGCCTCCTGGGTTCAAGGTATCCTCCTGCCTCAGCCACCTAAGTAACTGGGATTACAGGCATGCACCACCATGCCCGGCTAATTTTTGTGTTTTTGGTAGAGATGGGGTTTCGCCATGTGGCCAGGCTGTTCTCGAACTCCTGACCTCAAGAGATCCTCCCACATTGGCCTCCCAAAGTGTTGGATTACAGGCGTGAGCCACCGTTCCCCACCAGAAATATGTTAAATTGACTCAACTGGAATGTGCCCATTCCCTTACTTAAAGCCTATCTCCCATCATTCATTGACTGGCACTTTTACCTTTGTAGGCCTTTATCAGATAAAACACGTAACAGAGTAGGCTTCATTCATGATCAACCAGCAAAGCCTTAGAGTTCTGTATCCACATCTCAAAAACATACAAACGATGTAGATGAGAATGAGAGAAACGCATCCGATGAAGGAAATGGAACGTTTTGATGTATGCACGAAACAAACTGTACAGATATATAATCAATTGTAAAGAAGTAATAAACAAGATCCAAACACTAGAAATAGAAAAGCAACTAAAGCAAAAAGAAAAAAAGAGAAAGAGAGGGAGAGGAAAGAAGCAGATTTATAAAGACTTGGTTATCATTTGCCCACCATATTTGTAAGGTATCACATTTTACATTTGTGTAGTTTGGAAACTCAAACTACTCCCAACATGCCCTTTTGTTTGGGGTTCGCTACAAGCAACATTTGTTGAAGATTTAGCCCTATTGCCTTTTCTTTTTTTTTGAGGCGGAGTTTTGCTCTTGTTACCCAAGCTGGAGTGCAATGGCGCTATCTCGGCTCACCACAACCTCCGCCTCCTGGGTTCAGGCAATTCTCCTGCCTCAGCCTCCTGAGTAGCTGGGATTACAGGCACGCGCCACCATGCCCAAATAATTTTTTGTATTTTTAGTAGAGACGGGGTTTCACCATGTTGACCAGGATGGTCTCGATCTCTTGACCTCATGATCCACCCGCCTCAGCCTCCCAAAGTGCTGGGATTACAGGCATGAGCCACCGCGCCCGGCCCCAGTCCTATTGCCTTTTTCTCACACCTGCAAGCGTGTTGCTTAGAGCAGGAAATGTACATTCAATGAATGACTATGTTGAAAGTACAATGCATAAAAAAGTAGGCACATTTTCCTTATTTTTTCTTTTGTATAGAATTAAATAGCTGGAAGGAAGCCAAGGAAGTTACACATCTGACCTCCTGTTTCTGGCAGAACAGCCCTTAACTGCTTGATATTTGTTAATCACGTTGTTTTGGATCTTAGATGTTATGGATTAATTTCTTTATTTTCCAGCCAACCAATTTTAATTTTTTCATATTTCCATAAGGGAATAAGATAAAGTGCTTTATATAGATTATAAATGTATTCTACTTTTTATTAAAATTGGTGAATATATATCCTTTGAATTATCTACCTGAACTTCAGTGTAACTCCTGCTGTTATACATAGGCTTATGTTGATTTATTTAAGTAATTTCTGTCCAACCAAGTCACAGCACAGAATGAATCTTTTGTCTCCTTCGTGTTTTTAGGAATGTAGTAGAATTTTCATTTTACGGAGTCTTACTTTCTTCATCTGTAAGATACAAGCCTTTGCTCTAAGAGTCACATGTATACATTATATACATTATCCTATATACACATATGTAGAGTGATGAAAGCACTTTGTCTGTAAAGTGACAGAGAAATGTTAGCTGCTTGGTTCCCAATTAAATATAAGGGGCTGAATTTTGTTTTTCAAAATATAGGTTAGGATAAGTGACATCTAAGAAAGCATATGCAGCCACGCACGGTGGCTCATGTCTGTAATCCCAGCTCTTTGGGAGGTCGACGTGGGTGGATCACCTGAGGTCAGGTCAACATGCTGAAACCCTATCTCTACTAAAAATACAAAATTTATCCAGGTGTGGTGGCACACACCCGTAATCCCAGCTGCTTGCGAGGCTGAGGCTGCAGAATCTCTTGAACCCGGGAGGCAGATATTGCCGTGAGCTGAGATTGTGCCACTGCACTCCAGCCTGGGTGACAGAGCAAGACTCTGTCAAGAAAAAGAAGAAACAAACGAATGAATTAAAGAAAGAGAGAGAAAGAGAGAGGGAAAGAGAGAGGAAGAAAGAGGGAAAGAGAGAGGAAGAAAGAAGGAAAAAAAGAAAGAGAAAGAAAGGCCATTCTAACTCAGAAAAGTGGAAAGTGAAAATGGCCAGTTGGAGGTGTGGTTATTAGACTCAGGATGGAGGCCTGAGCTGGAGAAAAGAGATTTGGGAGTTCCCAGCCTGTCTGTGGAGTTGAAGCCAGCGGTGTGGATTGTGTCACCAAAGGAGAGTGTGGAGAAGCAGAAGTGATAGAGATGACCTGGAGCTGAATTCGAACAAATACTAGTCGTTTAAGGCAGAGGTCTTGAAAGGACTTTTGGCACGTGTGAAGACTTTGCAAGGCATATGTGAGCATGCAGGTTTTAAGAATCCGATTCTAGATTCTCATTTCCGTTTGTAACTTCCCTCCACTTGCTCTGCTTTACGGCATGCCTGTGCTGGGGAGGTGGGGGGTGGGGGTGCTGTCTCCATTCTTATCTGTTCACTATTGCCTTTCCACCACTTTCAAGAGAAAGGCAGTACTCTTCCTAGTGCCACACTGCATTCTGCTGGACTGTGGAAAACCTGTGGGGCCCCAAACAAAGTGGCAATTGGGAACGTTGATATTGGTTCTGAGGCAGCAAATGACTCCAGCGCCACGTGACAGACCCTGTGCCAGCAGAGTGGCCTCCAGCTCTGCATTCAGCAAAGCTGAACAGGGCTTATTGAATTGTCAGCTATTAAATCCCTATAGATTGTGTTCATAGATCACTCTGTGATTTTTGCCTAAACTCAAAAGGAGTTCAAAGAATTGAAAGACGTTGCTATAAAAAAAAAAAAAAGAGCTTCCTTTCCCTTCCACTATTTATGTGAACAAAGTATCTCAGAGCTTACATCTATAAAAATGAAAAATAGGAATAAAATTGATGCTGAATCCTGCTTCACTCTAGCAAAAGGTCATATTTAACAACAGATAACTAAAGGGAACTCGAAGGGAAAAGACATATATATCTCCAGCTTCATCTATTAAGTGATACATTTCCAATAAAAATTTTTTATGGCAAAAGTATAGTGACAGAAAGCAGATCAGTGATGGCTGGGGACTAGGGATTAGGGGGTTCTTTGCAAAGAGGCAAGAGGAAAATTTGGGGTTGAGAAAATGTCTTATATCTTGTTTTTTTTTTTTTTTTTTTTTTTTTTTTAAAAAAGTTTTTTTTTTTTTTTTTTTTTTTCTTTGAGACAGAGTCTCACTCTGTTGCCCAGGCTGGAATGCAGTGGCATGATCTCAGCTCACTGCAACCTCTGACTCCTGGGTTCAAGTGATTCCCCTGCCTCAGCTTCCCAAGTGGCTGGGATTATAAGTGTGTGCCAGCATGCCTGGCTAATTTTTGTATTTTTTGTAGAGACAGAGTTTCACCATGTTTTCCAGAGTGGTCTCAAACTCCTGGCCTCAAGTGATCTGCCTGCCTTGGCTTCCCAAAGTGTTGGGATTACAGGCACTGTGCCCAGCAAATAAATATTTTGATCTTGATTGTGGTTTTGGTTATATAACTGAACATAGTTGCCCCAAATCATCAAAATGCACACTTAAAATGGGTGAATTTGGGGGTGATATAAATTATAACTCAATAAAGCTGAGGGGAAGACTTGTTTAAAATTATGTATTGAATGTGTACCAATGATCATTGTAATAACAACACAATCCAGAGGAAATCTTTCATACTTAGAGGCCATTAGCTATGGGAAGCACAGACAATTTTAATTTATACCTATTTTCAGAGAAGTAAAGACAGTGATCAATAAAAGACTATAAAGTGTAAAACATATTACATAAAGATTCAACTCTGTGGGAAAATAAATAGGATATCAAAGAGAAAAATAAACTATATATTAATAAAATGCCAAATATTAAAAACGTTTTTAAAATATGCAGTGGACTATAACAAACCACTGCGTATTTTAGGTTTCATTAGATCTGTTTTGAAGAATGATATGATAGTTTTATTTTAAGTATTGGTACTGGCCAGATACCGTGGTTCATGTTTGTCACTCGAGCACTTGGGGAGGCTAAGGCAGGAGGATCGCTTGAGCCCAGGAGTTCGAGGCCAGCCTAGGCAACATACTTAACAACAAAAAGCTGGGCATGGTGGTGTGTGCCTGTAGTCCCATCTATCTGGGAGGCTGAGGCAGGAGGCGCACTTCAGCTCAAGAGTTCGAGGCTGTAGTGAGCTATGATCATACCACTGCACGCCAGCCTGGGGAACACAGTAAGACTCTGTCTCTAAAATGAAATAAAATAAAATAAAATATTGATACGTATAATATTATAAAATTTAGTATTGCAGCTATTTAGACTTAGGTTACGTTTTTATGTCAACTTTAAAAATGTACAAGAATACATATTTGTTCAATAAATTTTTAGGAACAACAACAAAAAGAAGTCTAAGAAAGAGTAACCAGAAAGAAAGAAAGAAAACAAACTCAGAGACAATGTTCAAAGAATTGAAGAAGAGGAACAGTGCAATGAGGGTACATTGTTTCAAGCCTCAGAGGGATCAAGTAAGAGCCCTGAGATAACCTATTGAGGCTTTCATTTATGAGTGAATGTGTTGGGAGAGGTATTTTCACCTTTCCCCAGCCCAAGAAGAGATTTTGAGTTTGGTGATGAAAGATTCCCTTGGCCCCCAGGACCTCAAAAAAAAAAAAAAAAAAACAAAGGCAAATTGCTTGAAGGCAAAAAAGATGTCCAAGGAGATTGCAAAATTGGGAGTAAGATAGTGAGAGAAGAGTGTTTTAAACAATGGGGAAACAGCCGGGTGCGGTGGCTCACCTCTATAATCCCGGCACTTTGACAGGCTGAGGTGGGTGGATCACTTGAGGTCAGGGGTTCGAGGCCAGCCTGGCCAACATGGTGAAACCCCATCTCTACCAAAAATACAAAAATTAGCTGGGCGTGGTGGTGGGTGCCTGTAATCCTAGCTACTGGGGAGACTGAGGCAGAAGAATCACTTGAATCCAGAAGGCAGAGGTTGCAGTGAGCTGAGATGGCACCATTGCACTCCAGCCTGGGTGACAGGGCATGACTCCATCTCAAAAAAAAAAAAAAAAAAATCTGGCTGTATTGACTAGCTTGCCCAACAACAACAAAAAGGAATGTGGAAATGAATGGAGTCCTGTGGGTTTTCCTGATAGCCTCCTGGGGAGGTGGCAGTGCTGCGTCTATCCAGGGAGGCACCAGGCTTTCCAGCCTACGTAGTGCCTGGCTTAGAACAGATGAAGGAGAGCCACTCACTTCCAAGGGCAGCAAATGGTTGGACAAGATGCATATCGCTCCAGCCTTTCATGCACCAAAGCAGCCTCAATTGTTCTGTGCGCAAACCTTCCTGTACCTTGCATGGCCCTGGGCCTGGGACGGAAGCCCCGGTGATGGCTTAGATTGGAATTCCTCCTTATTCGGAGGGACAGGGAGCTTGGAAACAGATGAATGTTTTAGGAAACATATAAATGTAATATTTTTCTAACTATGTTGTTGCATATTAAAAGCCACTTCATAAGGACTGGAAAGTGTTAGGCTGGGTTTGATAGCCAGCGGTCATAGGTGCAGTTGCAGTAGCGGGTGGGGCATGATCTAGATTCTGCGAAGTGAGGAATGAGCGGGAGAAGAGGAAACAGAGAAACACGCAGACTGCTATTTCAAGAAGCTTGGCTATGAATAGAAGGTGAGATAAGGGTGGGTACAGAGAGGAAGATTCAGCTGGGGGCTGCGGACAGCAACCTTGCAATGTGCAAGGTTAGACCAGAGACCAGCCTCTCTGGGCATCTTTTGGTTGTTTTCTTGGTATTTATGAAGGCAACTGTAAAGTAAGGTGAGCCATTGCAGTAGGTGAACCCCAAAATCTCAGTGGCTTTATGCCACACGAGGGAGTTATTTCTCGTGAGGGTAAAGTCCAAGTGTGGGATCCTGTTCAGCGGTCATGTTCACCAGCAGAGATACAGAGACCTGAGCTCATCCGAGCCACGCCGTCTTTGACACGTGGCTCCCAAAGTTGCTCTGGAAAGGGGAAAGAACATAGGGAATGGCCTTTGGGAGGTTTACCTGGGTGTGGACTGGAAGTGGTACGCATCACTTCTGCCCACTTTGAGTAGAACTCAGTCCCATGACCGCACCTGCCTGCAAAGGAGCTAGAAGTGGAATGTAGCTGTGTGCCCAGTCAGGACAGGAGGTAGATCTGATGCATGCATAGCTAATCTCCGCCACATCAGTCTACCCACTCATTACTATGACCCAATTAGCTTGTGTCTTAGCCTCTAGACCCCACCCTCAGTTTAGACGGTATCTTGACTATGTTACTGCTCAAATACCCATCCTAAGCTATTTCCTGCCTGATGTATTCAAGTCTGGACTTCTTATAGAGACTGTAAGGGAACCATCCCTGTTTATGACACAAGTCACAAAACCCCTTAATTCTTAGCTTGGGAAGGATCAGAGGGGAGGGTTTAGGGGTTTGGGGCATGGCAAGCAACAGGACCAGTCACCCCTGAAACAGTTCTCTTTTTGGGTTTTCCTTTGGGGTTCTCCACTGTGATGACCATTGGCCCCAGGGACTTTCTCCAGTAACAATCTGCTCCCAATGTAAACAAAATGCCCCTTCACACATCTGTGCAGGATGGCGTTTTCACAAAGACTAAGTTCTAGGCCAGGAGCGCTGGCTTACTCCTGTAATCCCAACACTTTGGAAGGCGGGCAGATCATCTGAGGTCGGGAGTTCGAAACCAGCCTGACCAACATGAAGAAACCCTGTCTCTACTAAAAATACAAAATTATCTGGGCATGGCGGTGCACGCCTGTAGTCCCAGCTACTTGGGAGGCTGAGGCAGGGGAATCACTTGAACCTGAGAGGTGGAGGTTGTGGTGAGCCGAGATGTCGCCATTGCACTACAGCCTGGGCAACAAGAGCAAAACTCTGTCTCAAAAAAAAAAAAAAAAAAAAAAGAATTTACTAAGTTCTAAGGGAGGACAAATGAAAAATTAAGAGGTATTATATGTAAGCCAGAGGCGTCTAGTCACACATAGCCATAGAATTGCTCACTGTTGGCCAGGCACGGTGGCACACACCTGTAATCCCAGCACTTTGGGGGGTTGGGCGGATCACCTGAGGTCAGGAGTTTTAGACCAGCCTGGCCAATGTGGTGAAACCCCATCTGTACTAAAAATACAAAAAGAAAAAAAAATTAGTCGGGTGTGGTGGTGCATGCCTGTAATCCCAGCTGGTCGGGAGGCTGAGGCAAAATAATTACTTGAGCTGGGAGAGGGAGGCTGAGTAAGCCGAGATCGTGTCACTGCACTCCAGCCTGGGCAACAGAGCAAGACTCCACCTCAAAAAACAAACAAAAAAGTTGCTCACTGTCTACTGTCTCTCTCTCTTTTTTTTTTTTTTTTTTTGACACTGTCTCACTCTGGCACCCAGGCTGGAGTGCAGTGACATGATCTTGGCTCATTGCAGCCTTTGCCTGCCGGGTTCAAGCAATTCTCCTGCCTCAGCCTCCTGGGCAGCTGGGATTATAGGCTCATATCACCATACCTGGTTATTTTTTTTTGTAGTTTTAGCAGATAGGGTTTCACCATGTTGGCCAGGCTGCTCTTGAACTCCTGACCTCAGATGATCCTCTTGCCTTGGCCTCTCAAAGTGCTGGGATTACAGGTGTGAGCCACTGTGCCCAGCTTGTCTGTTTTAAGTACTGCCCCTAGTGACTTGCAGGACTTCTAATGTAGACAGCTGGATTTGTCCCTGACTTGAGATGCTCTTCTAGACTTGGATATCTGACCCTTCGTCTGAGTGTTGCATCAGCTTGGCTTACTGATGTGCCATCTTGCTTAGTCAGTTTGGGCTGCCTTTGACGCCCTGGGTTTTGGAATGTACTTGTTGGCCCTGGGCCTTGGTGTGTGTTTGTATGTGCATGTGTATTGGTGATAGTTCCAATCTGGACTATGTTTTTTGCTTTGGCCACGGAGCCTGTCCTATGGCTAGACTAACCCGGTGCTTCAAGCCTCCTTGTGCCCCTCTGGGTTACTCTTTTGACAGGCTGTCTACAGACACCACAGTAGGACCCAACCCCCCATTCCCTCTCCTGGACTTTTGGTTACTGAGTGACCCAGTTCTATCTTGAGTAATTAGCAGACCAGGGACTGACCTCAACCTTCAAATGAGCTTAATCTCTATAACGAGGGTGTAGAATTATGCAACCTTTGAACAACACACAAAAATTGTGTTTACCCTGGTATTTAGCAAGCCCACAAGAGAGCCAGAAATCCATAAGGAAAGATATATTAATGGAAGGGAGAATTAAAGGGCACATGGTGGTCAAAGCCAGTGGGCGCTAGGAATTGAATGTTTGTGTCCCTCACAAATTCATATGTTGAAGTCCTTACCCCTAATTGGTGGTCTTAGGAGGTGGGACCTTTGGGAGACAGTGAGGTCATAAGGACGGAGCTCTCACAAATAGGAGCAGTGCCCTTATAAAAGGGACCCCAGAGAGCTCTCTCTGTTCTTTTTGCCACGCGAAGACAGAGCAAGAAGGCGGCCATGTGCAACCTGAAAGAGAGCCCTCACTAGAACCCAGTGATGCTGCTGCACTGATCTGGGATTTCCAGACTCCAGAACTGTGAGAAAGAAGTTTCCATTGTTCATAAGCCACACAGTCTATGATACTCTGTTAGGGCAGCCCAAACTGACTAAGACAATGGGCAATTGGGGTGATTCCAGTGGTCAATCCATCAAACTGCCTCTGGCTTGGCTCTCAGAGATTCATGCTTGGGCCCTAAGGAGAAGGGACTCTAATAAAAAAGCAACAATAAAAGGAGTGTTTTACAAAATTCCCTTGGGACATTGGGGGCCCAGGTGACATTTCAGGGGAGGGATATTTCAGGGGAGTTGGACCCCGGGAGGAATGTGACTGGTACAAGACTATAGAAGAAAGAGGGTAAGACATGGGGGACTGGTGCCGTGTGGGGAAGGCTGGAGTGTCTGTAATTCTGAGTGATGTGGCTTGTGGAGATACGGGATGCACATATCCTGGTATGCACATCTGCACACACATTTATACATATAGGACTTTAAAAAGTGAGGCAGCAGAATGCTATTATGGAAGATTTTTTCCTCTGTATTACCCAAGCCAGAACAGAATTCTGGAATGCCATCAAGAAGATTTGTCTCGGATTAAGGAAGATAACAATTTTAAGAGTAAACAGATAAAGAGAAACTTGAATTAGAATAAGAATATGATCAAGGTGTGAGGTTTACTTGCAGGAAATACTTTCCTATTTTGTGAAAAATATTAAAGTGATCTAAATGTATAAGGTTTTAACCTACGAATATGAGAGAGAGAGAGAGAGAGATAAAAAACTTCTGTATGTCAAAGGACACATCAACAGATTGAAAAGGCAACCTACAGAATGGGAGAAAATATTTGCAAATTATCTATCTGATAAGGGTTTAATATCCAGAATATGTAAAGAATTCCTACAACTCAACAACAAAAAACTCATGATTAAAAACCAGGCAAAGTATTTAAATAGACATTTCTCCAAAGAAGAAATACAAGTGGTCACCAGGGGAATGAAAAGATACTCAACACCACTAGTCATTAGGGAAATACAAATGAAAACCACAGTGAGATACCACCTCGTACCTATGAGGAAGGGCACTGTCAAAAAAACAGAAAATAAATGTTGGCAAGGATAAGACGAGACTGGAATGCTGTGCATTGTGGGTGGGAATGGAAAATGGAAAACACTATGGCAGGTCCTCACAAAATTAAAAATAAAATTACCATACGATCTAGCAATATCATGTCTCCATATATAGTCAAAAGAATTGAAAGCAGGATGTCGAACAGATATTTGTATAGCCAGCTTCATAGCATTATTATTTTTTTTTTGAGACAGAGTGTCAAAAATTGTTTTATTTTTTTGAGACAGAATCTCACTCTGTCACTCAGGTTGGAGTGCAATGGTACAATCTCAGCTGACTGCAACCTCTGCCTCCCAGGTTCAAGTGACCCTCCTGCCTCAGCCTTCCAAGCAGCTGGGACTACAGGCTTGTGCCACCACACCTGGCCAATTTTTATATTTTCAGTAGAGACAAGGTTTTACCATGTTGGTCAGACTGGTCTCAAACTCCTGACCTCAGGTGATCTGCCTGTCTTGGCCTCCCAAAGTGTTGGGATTACAGGCGTGAGCCACTGTGCCCGGCCCATAGCAACATTATTCACAATAGCCAAAAGGCGGATAAAACCCAAATGGCCATTGACAGATGAACAGATAAAACAAAATATGGTCTATCCAGGCAATGAAATGTTATTTCGTTTCAAAAAGGAAGAAAATTCTGATACATGCTATAACATGGGTGAACTTTGAGAACATTAAGTAAAGTGTCAGCCACAAAAGGACACATCCTGTGATTTTACTTAAATGAAGCTGTTAAGAGTAGTCAAACTCATAGAAACAGAACGTAGAATGCTGGTTGCCAGGTGCTGGGTGAGAGGAACCAGGGAATTGTTTAATGGGTACAGTTTCGTTTTTACTATATGAAAAAGTCAGGGCAATTGGTGGCACAAGGACTTAACACTATTGAATTGTACACTTAAACATAGTTATGGTAAATTTCATATTATGTATCTTATTAGATTTAGGATTTTATTTATTATTATTTTTTATTTTTAATTTTTTAGAGACTGGGTCTTGCTTTGTCTCCCAGGCTGCAATGCAGTGGTGCAGTCGGAGCATACTGCAGCCTCAGATTCCTGGGCTCAAGCGATCCTCCTGCCTGCCTTCCAAGTAGCTGGGACTACAGGTGTGCCACCACACCTACCTAATTTTTAGAAGAATTTTTTGTAGAGATGTGGTGCCGCTTCATTGCCCAGGCTGGTAGGAATTTGAAAAAAGAAAACAGACACATGATTTTGTTAAAATATATGGTTAATCTACGTTAGTATCTAAATTCAAGCCTCCATCACTTAAAAAGCAGAAATCTTACAGCTTTAAAATGGTTGTTTTCCAGTTCTGGAAAGTCAAAGGGCCCATCCTCAACTATCATGTGCGATCACAAAGGCATTTTACAAAGTTGCTAAATAATGTATATATCAGGACCCTTCACTAATAGATCTTAAATGGTACTGAAATGCTAGTAAATATGTTACAGTTTAAAAGTATATGCCAAAACACTAAACTCAAGTTTAAATAATTATATCGGAACAGAGGAAATGTGCTCTGGAGATATTTTTGAGCAGAAAGACTGCACAGACGTAGTCATGGAATTGCAGGCAACTTAACCACTAGCAGCAACCATCTACCCCAGGGTAGATGGTTCTTAGACTTGTCTAAGAAAATGATGCTCTTTTTATTTGTCACCATTGATTGGAGAGTCAAAAGTTTTAGGAAAGTCAAAAGCTTTCGTAACTGATACAGAGCCAACACATCTAATCAAATTCCCTTTGGGTATCAGGATTTGAGCTGTCATTTTCTTCAGTTCACCCAGGAGTGAGTGAGGTCCTATGAGTAGAAAAATGATGAATAACTGACACCTTTGTATGCATGAGCCTGTATTTTTATTAACTTAAAATGCAAATAGAAGGTCTTTAATGATTTAAAATGCTTTGTCTTCCATTCAAAGTACTTCTTATGGTGAGACTATCCTGCAGAAGGCTAATTAGTAGCAACCAGGCAATTGGAGAATGTGGAGTCGGAGTAGGGGGAATTTAAGCATTTCTGGTGATGGTTCATGAGATCATGACAGAATTTGGAAATTCGTCTTTCTAGGACAATGATGCATACGTTTTGCTTGTGAAAATACGTTTACTAGGTGCAGTGTTTCCTTTTGATGGAAAAGGTTGGATGATGACAAATTTTTGTCATTTGACTCTTCTTCAAGACTTCATGGAGACTACTTCCAGTGTATTTTGGCACTCCTTGTCTATTAAATGGTAACTTAGTTTGCATTGGTTACATTTAGTCAACTTGAGATTTAGCATGTACCGTAAAGTCCACAGTACTGCTTTGGGTAAGTTAATATTTCCAGGAAGCTATTTTCTTTTATATTTTTCCTTTGAATGTTTTAGAGACATGAATCACAAAATATAAAATCCATTCTTCTGAAGTGAACAATTCAGTGGTTTATAGTGTATTCACAAGTTGGTGCGACCATCACCACTAGCTAATTCTAGAACACTTCCATCATCTTTACAGGAAACTCCATACAACTAGCAGTCACTCTTCCTCCCTCCTCCCCCAGCCCCTGGAATCACTCACTTTCTGTCTCTATGAATTTGCCTATTCTGGATATATCACATAAATGGGACCACACAATATGTTATCTTTAGCATTTGGCGGTTTTCAATTAGCATCATGTTTAGCCCTCTTTATGGTTGAGTAATATTCCATTGTATGAACAGATCACATTTTGTTTATTGATTCTTCAGCTGGTAGACATTTGCGTTGTTTCCACCATCTGGCTATTACGAACAGTGCTGCTGTGAACAGTCACATACAAGTTGTTGTGCGGACATTTGTTTTTATTTCTTTTGGGCATATACCTAAGAGGTGAAATTGCTGGGTCATGTGGTAACTCTATGCTTAACTTTTTTAGAAACTTCCAGGCTGTTTTCCAAAGTGGCTACACTGTTTTATGTTTCTACCAGCAATGCACAAAGATTCCAATTTTTCCATGTCCTTGCTAACACTATTTTCTGTTTTTTTAATTTTGTTTTGTTTGTGTTTTTTATTTGTATTTTCACTCTAAATCTTGTGGCTCTAAGGAAGTTTCAAATCACAGAATCCAAATTCTGACCACTGATGTGAGAATATTAACTAAGTAGAGCCCATCAAAATCTTTCCTGAGATTTTTTTTCAAAATTGGAACTATAGAAAAAGGAGGTCTTCTTCTTAAGTTGTGAATCTAGGAAGAGAAGAATCTGGACTTAAAGGTATAGTTTACTGGAGAAAGCTGGCATAAAAAAATGAAGTTAACATATCAGGAAAAGCAAAGAGAAGACAAAAAAGGAGAAAGAGATAAAGGAAGAGGAAGGGAAGAAAAATGAGGAGAAGGAGGAAAAGAAGAATAATGAGTCTGGGTGCTATGGCTCACACTTGTAAGCCCAGCACTTTGGAAGGATCTCCTGAGGTCAGGAGTTCTAGACCAGCCTGGTCAACATGATGAAACCCCATCTCTAATAAAAATACGGAAAAAATTAGCCAGGTATGGTGGCACATGCCTGTAGTCCCAGCTACTCAGGAGGCTGAGGTGGGAGGATCGCTTGAACTCAGGAGGCGGAGGCTGCAGTGGGCAGAGATCACTCTACTGCACTCCAGCTTAGGTGACAGAGGGAGACTCTGTCTTAAAATAATAATAATAACATTAACAATGAGATAAGTGGAGGGGGCAGGGGAGTGGAGTGGGAAGACAAGGGGGGAATTGCTTTCTGACCATAAGTGTGAAGTTAGACGGACAGGAGCTCCTTGGGGGGTGGGAAGCTTCACCGGAGCTGGATCAGGAGTTGGGAAGGAAAGATCCTGGGTGCTGCCAGGTATATGCCAATCCCTTGGGGTTGGAGTTTAGGTGTGGTGACAGAAGGGGTGGACTGAGAGTAGCTACTTATGACAAGGGTCCGAGCTCTGTACTTAGAAAACAACCATGTTTGATAACAATTTGTTCATATATTCCTTACCATCTGAATCTAACTGTGACAGAACCTCAAATGAATCTAAATTAAGGGAACTTACTACAAAATAACAAGCTGTACTCTTCAAAAACATCAATGTCATAAAAGATAAAGAAAGGCTCAGGAACGATTCCAGATGAAAAAGACCAAAGAGACAGAACAGCTAAATGCATTGTGTGATTATGGGCTGAATCATGGGTTAGGGAAAATTTTGCCATAAAAGGCATTATTGGGACAACTGACAAAATTTGAATTTGTTTCTTGATTTTTATTATCATCTCATGGTTATGCTCAAGCATGTGCTTATGTTCGTGTATCTGAGAGAAAAAGAACATAATACAGATTACTGTCAAACGGTTGAGAGAGAGGGAGAATGATAACGGTAATGTGCTAAAATCTTAACAGTGGTGAATTTGGGTACAATGTATATAGGAATTCCTTTTACTTTTTTCTTCAGATTTTCTGTAAGTTTGAAATTATATCAAAATAAAAAGTTAAAAAAATAATATTGGTGGAGCACGGTGGCTCATCCCTGTGATCCGAGCACTTTGGGAGACTGAGGCAGGTGGATCACTTGAGGCTAGGAGTTTGAGACCAGTCTGGCCAACATGGCGAAACCCCATCTCCACTAAAAGTATAAAGATTAGCCAGGCATGGTGGAACATGCTTGTAATCCCAGCTACTTGGGAGGCTGAGGCAGAAGTATCACTTGAACCTGGGAGCTGGAAGTTGCAGTGAGCCATGATTACACCACTGCACTCCAGCCTGGGCGACATAGCAAGACACTGTCTCAAAAATAAAAATAGTAATAATAATATTTAGGGAGGACCTACTATGCACCAGACATTGCTCTAAGCACTTGAGCACTAAATATCTGCTCATTTAAAAAATTGTAATCCAAGTGTTTTGCTTAAAATGCCTTTTCAGACTTTTAATGTTTTTTTTTTTTTTGAGACAGTCTCACTCTGTTACTCTGTGTAACAAACACACTTTGATGTTACAATTCTTCGCCTTCAGTGGGTTTACATTCTAGCAGGGGAAGACAGAATGCAGGAAGTAAGGAAAATATAATGTAGATTGGATGGTGAGGCAGGAAATACAGGAAAATAAGCAGGGTAGGAGGATGAGAAATTCCAGAGTGAGGTGTTTGCAATTTTTCTTTTATTTATTTATTTATTTATTTATTTATTTATTTTTTTTTTTTTTTTGAGACAGTCTTGCTTTCTTGCCCTGGCTGGAGTGCAGTGGCATGATCTCAGCTCACTGCAACCTCTGCCTCCCAGGTTCAAGCAATTTTCCTGCCTCAGCCTCTCAGGTAGCTGGGATTACAGATGCCCGCCACCAGGCCCAGCTGATTCTTTGTATTTTTAGTAGACCTGGGGTTTTGCTATATTGGCCAAGCTAGTCACGAACCCCTGACCTCAGGTGATCCGCCTGCCTCGGCTTCCCAAAGTGCTGGGATTACAGGCGTGAGCCACTGCACCCAGCCAGTGTTTGCAGTTTTAAACAGGTCATGGGTTGGACACCTTTTTGTATGCGTCAGACCTCAGCCTCACCTGTCACTTATTGCAGACATAAGTAAGGCAAACAGTTGACTGACCAGCTGGATGTAGGAGCGAACTGAGAGCTCCCCATGCCTTTCGGCTCCCATCTCGGGGCTTTTCTGGAGATGACAAGGTGTGGAGCACACTTCTCAGTGCTGTCTCCTGTGCAACCCAGGAATGCTGGTCACCTAACACCTCTCTCAGGCTAACCCGTGGCCAGTGTGGGACAGGAGCTGAGGGATACACGCCTCCTCCTCCCTCCTCCCATCTCCCTATACATGGAGGGTATTTTGAAAGATTTCTCCATGGGTCCTGTGGGAGCAGTCGCCCTCTTCCTAATGCTGCCTTGCATCCTTGGTGGCCTCTCCCATCTGCCCTGCACTGCGCTCCTCCCTCTTTTCTGATCCCTGTCATGAACTCACACAGAAGCACTTGTCTCAGATTCTGTTTTCTTGGGCACCTAAGCTTAAGACAGTGGGCAGCTAAGAGCTCATGAAGAAGAATACCTTTAAAATGGAGATTTATTGAGCATTTAAAACATTCCAGTGGGACGGGTTCCATTATTATCATCTCTCTCTTCATTGCTAAGGAAGTGAGTTTTGGGGAGATGATATAACTTGCCCAAGACACAGTGTAGAAGGGACAGAACCCGGCGGGTCTGAGTCCTGCTCATTCCCTGAGCCTGTGCTCTCTCAGACGCCATTTTGGAAGTTCCAGTGTCTATCAACTACGGCAACAGAAACTTAAGAAAGGGTTTTTATTATCAGTGTTAGGGTCTTGGTGTTAAGAGAAGACTAATAACTAGGGACAGGGTGCTGGTGATACTATACTTACTGTGTCAGTCAGAACAGGCTATAGTTTGCTGCTCTAACAAATAGCCACAATGTTTCAGTGTCGAAAATTAAGACTTAGTTCTTGCCATTGCTACATTTCCACTGCCAGAGAATTGGGGGTTTCCGCTTCACATTGTTTTGCAATCCAGGTTGATGAAGCAGCCACTGCCAGGATCATGGCTGATTGTCACGGCAGAGAAAAGATAAGGTGCTTCTCTGCGCGGTCTCACGCCAACAGCTCAGTGCCCTGCCTGCACAGAAGTTACAGACCCACTTTATGCTCCTGACTTGTTAACCTGGATTCCCCCTCCCAACCTAAGGGGGTAAGGAAGCAATCCCACTATCTGTCTAGAAGGCAGAAAGCCAGAAATATCTGTTTAGCAGCACGGATGACTGTCACACCCCCTGGGAAAGCCCCAAGGGGAAATGAAACTCAGGTGACAGATGCAAGTTCTCATGGTCAACATCTTGTCCTTGTACAAAAAATCTCTTAGATTTCAGGAGGACAGAGTATCTCTTAGATTGGTGTTTGTTTATACATATATAAAAATGTACTTTTTTTGGGGGGGTGGACAGGGTCTCACTCTGTCGTCCAGACTGGAGTGTAGTGGCACTAAGTCAACTGACCACAACCTCTGCCTCCCAGGCGCAAGTGATTCTCCTGGCTCAGTCTCCCAAGTAGCTGGGATTACAGGCTCCCATCAACACACCCGGCTAATTTTTATATTTTTAGTAGAGATGGAGTTTCACCATATTGGGCAGGCTGGTCTTGAACTTCTGACCTCAAGTGATCTGTCTGCCTTGGCCTCCCAAAGTGCTGGGATTACGGGTTTGAGCTACCAAGTACGGCCATAAGTGTACTGTTTTTTGTTTTTTGGTTTTTTTTTGATACGGGGTCTCACTCTGTCACCAGAGTGTAGTGATAGTGATGCAATCTCAGCTCACTGCAACCTCTGCCTCCCAGATTCAAATGATTCTCCTACCTCAGCTTCTCAAGTAGTTGAGATTTCAGGCATGTGCTGCCATACCCAGCTAATTTTATATTTTTAGTAGAGATGTGGTTTCTCCATGTTGGTCAGACTGGTCTTGAATTCCCGACCTCAGGTGATCCGCCTGCCTCAGCCTCCCAAAGTGCTGAGATTATAGGCATGAGCCACCGTGCCTGACCCAGAGTTTTTTTTAAATCTTTTTTGAGATGGGGTCTCACTCTGTCGCCCAGACTGGAGTGCAGTGGCACAATCTCGGCTCACCACAACCTCCATCTCTTGAGTTCAGGGGATTCTCGTGCCTCAGCTTCCGCAGTAGCTGGGATTACAGGCTTGCACCACCACACCCAGCTAATATTTGTATTTTTGGTAAAGACTGGGTTTCACCATGTTGGCCAGGCTGATCTCAAACTCCTGGCCTCAAGTAATCCACCTGCCTTGGCCTCCCAGAGTGCTGAGATTACAGGTGTGAGCCACTGTGCCCAGCCTAGACTTTTAACTTTTTTTTAAGGAAGGGTGGCAATAATTCCAAGATTGAAAACGCAGTCTTGAACACCACGTAAATAAATGTTGACATTCTTTTTAATGTCCACATAGTTATGTCTTAATAATAGTTTTATTCATGTATCCCCTGATTACTATAAGACACTCACAGTTTACACATTACCTAAGTTAGAACACAATGTAAAAGATTCGCCACTAGCCATATTCCGTACTATCAAATGCTGGTTTAAGTCTGTCCACCAGTGCAAATTTTGTTATATTTTAGTTCACTGATACCATGAAAATGAAAAGAGCATTCTTGTATTGACTTGCTTCTTTGCTCTAGATTTTGCAGCATCAGAAAAAGTGAACTCTAAATTTTATTTGTCCAAAAAATATATATATTTGCTATTCTCTGAGAAATGCCTTGATACTGGTATGGCACGCATCTCTGAAATTGGCCATTCTGCAGCTGGACCTTATCCTCCCAGGTTATTGATGATAACATCAAATTGGGATCTTATTGAAGAGAGTAGAGTATAGCTTTTGCCTTCTTCTTGCCAGCATTGCCTGATACTTTGTTATAGAAGGAAATTAACTTGCCCCTGCAGAGTTTGCTCCTTTCAAAGCTCTGGTAGTTGACCCTCAGTACTTTAAATTTTGTTCCTCTTGTTACTTGGAAGGGAATTATTTCCTAGTTTATCTTAGTATCTCCCAGGTAGCAAAGTTAAACGGATGATATGTTATCACCACAGCTGTCTTTTGTTTTTCCACTTTAAAAGTGCCCCCTTCCCAGTCTTAGGCACTGTGGGTCCTCCAGAAACACCACAAAATTCCACTATGACCATATAGTATATACCAGTGCTATGAATTACTTTGGGCACTATGCCCATTTTCACAGTATTGATTCTTCCTATCCATGAGCATGGAATGTCTTTCCATTTGTTCGTGTCCTCTCTTACTTTCTCAAGCAGTGGTTTGTAGTTCTTGAAGCGGTCCTACAAAAAACTACTTTAATCTCACTCTAAGTTCAGTCATTCATTTGTTGTCCGTCAATCATTTGTTGATTACTTACCATGGACTGTATTTTGAAGTCCTGAATGGGCAGGTAAATGACACAGGCAGATTTAAATTTTAGGAAAATCGTGCTGTTAATAGTGGAAGCACAGCTATGTATGACCCAGAGGAGCAGATTGGAAAACAGAAAAAATCTATAGCAATCCAAATGTGAAGCAATAAGAGATTAAATTAAAATAGTGGTAGTGAGGCTGATGGGGAGGAAACACATTCAAGAGCTACCTGGGGATGAAACTGACACATGCTTACTTGTTGGATGTGGGCAGAGATGAGAAGGAGGTGCTAGAGGGTGTCCAGGTAGCTATTCATTGGTGCCATTCATTGAGAGAGTGAATACCTTCCTTGAGGAAGGGTGGTGTATGGTGTTGTTACTGAAGCTACTGCTGAGAAGGATATGATGAATTAATTTTGTGAGCCCAGAGGTCAGAGAAAATTTTATTTTATTTGTTTCTTTATTTTTGAGACAGAGTCTCACTCTGTCACCCAGGCTGGAGTGCAGTGGCATGATCTTGGCTCACTGCAACCTTCACCTCCTGCTGGGTTCAAGCGATTCTCCTTCCTCAGCCTCCCAAGTAGCTGGAACTTCAGGCATGCATAACCACAACAGCTAATTTTTGTGTTTTTAGTAGAGAGGGGGTTTCACCATGCTGGCCAGGCTGGTTTTGAACTCCTGACCTCAAGTGATCTGCCTGCCTTAACCTCCCAAAGTACTGGGATTACAGGTGTGAGCCACTGTGCCCGTCCATACAAAATTTTTAATGGACTTTTTTTTTTTTTTTTTTTTTTTTTTTTTTGAGACGGGGTCTTTTGTGCAGGCTGTAGTGTGGTAATGTGATCATGGCTCACTAGAGCCTCTGCCTCCTGGGTTCGAGTGATCCTTTCACCTCAGCCTCCTGAGTAGCTGAGACTATGGGTATGTGCCACCATGCCTGGCTAATTTTTTGTTTTTATTTTTTGTAGAGACCAGGTTTCTCTACATTGCCCAGGTTGGTCTCGAACTCCTGGACTCAAGTGATCCTCCAGCCTCGGCCTCCCAAAGTGCTGGGATTACAGACATGAACCACTGTGCCTGGCCTTTAATTCCATTAAATGGGCTACTCTAATTTAAATTTTACTTTATTGACAGGTAGGTTGCTTCCAATTTTTTATACTGTAAACAAGAATGTGGCAAACAGAGTTACAGATCTTTGGGCTTTTTTGGTGTTTGCTTAGAAAATAATCCTAGAAATTAAATTACCAAATTGAAATATTTACATTATAAAGTGTAATACATATTTCCAAAATTCTCTTTAGTTAAGTTCCATCAATTTACACTCCTGCTAGTAATGTAGGCCTGTCTCACCACATTCTAGGTGTTAACTGACCTTTCAAAAAACAACTAATGCACTTTATTTACTTTCTTGTTAAAATGTTATTGTGGTAAGAACTCTTAACATGCTACCTACCTTCTTGGCAGATGTTTATATGTACGATACAGGCACATGACTAACCAATTTTTAAAATCTTTAACAATATGACAGGTGAATAATTATATTCCACTGGCCTCCACTGAGATTCATTTGATTATTTATGAAGCTGAACAAATGTTTATTATTTGTATTTCTATTTTTTGTGAACTTTCTTGTCAAGAAGTTTGGTGGTTGCTTAGTTTTCTTTTGGAGTTTTTAAAGCAAGACAATGCATTAAGACAGGACAATAACAATTATTACTGTTATTATTATTATTATTATTTTCAAGATGGAGTCTTGCTCTGTTGCCTGGGCTGGAGTGCAGTGGCGAGATCTCAGCTCACTGCAACCTTTGCCTTCTGGGTTCAAGCGAGTCTTCTGCCTCAGCCTCCCTAGTAGCTGAGATTACAGGCACCTGCCACCACGCTAAATTTTGTATTTTTAGTAGAGACGGGGTTTAACTA
The DNA here is from genome assembly GCF_001604975.1 of Cebus imitator. Classification (NCBI taxonomy): domain Eukaryota; kingdom Metazoa; phylum Chordata; class Mammalia; order Primates; family Cebidae; genus Cebus; species Cebus imitator. The sequence continues at coordinate 198,033 of NW_016107683.1, forward strand.
TATTTGCCAGGCTGGTCTCGAACTCCTGACCTTGTGATCTGCCCCCCTTGGCCTCCCAAAGTGCTAGGATTACAGGCATGAGCCACTGTGCCTGGCCCACTGTTATTATTTAGAGTGAAATTGACTACCCAATGACTGGCTATCAAACCTCCTACGTAAGAACCACCTTGGTTCTTGACGAATGTGGCATTAGAGGTGGCTCCTTAGACCTGTCAAATCAGAGTCTACATTAATATAAGCCCTGTGAGGACAGAAACCACATATACATCTGGCTCATCCCTGATACTATAATGTGTAGCACAGTATTGGCACATCTAGGGGCTTAATAAACTAATAAGCTCTCCTTCATTCATTGCTTTATAGAAGTTCTGCCTCAAGTGTAAACCTACCTTCTTATTTCCAACTTAGCTTAGGCAGTTTCACTTCTCAGACCAATGCAAAAGCAGGGTTTGAAGACAGGATTGTTTTTAAAAGGTATTCTTCTGAGCTCAGGTCATATAGGGAAGAAAGGAGTGACATGTAAAAAAACAAGGGGAGCAGTTCAAGGACCTTCCTAGCTGTTCTGCTCAAGTCCTGCCTCTTGTATGTATTCAACGGAGGTTTGTTGAAAGATGGAGGAAGGGAGAGAGGAAAGAAAGGGAAAGTACATTAGCAGTACGAGCAATTTAACTTAATTATCCCAACCTCTGCTTTGATTTTAACATGACATTATTGAGGTCTAGAATTGAGGTCAAGTCACTTTTTTCTTTGACACAGGGTCTCAGTCTGCCACCCAGGCTGGGATGTAGTGGTGTGATCATAGCTCACTGTAGCCTCAGGCTCCTGAGCTCAAGTGATCCTCCTGCCTCAGCCTCCCAAGTAGCCAGGACTACAAATGTGTACCACCACGCATGGCTAATTTTTTAAAAGATTGTGTAGAGATGAAGTCTTACTTTGTTGTCCAGGCTGGTCTTGAACTCTTGGACTCAAGTGATCCTCTTTCTTGGCCTCCCAAAGTACTGGGATTACAAGTGTGAGCTACTGCACCCAGCCTTGTCACCCATTTTTAAAATGGGTATGTTGAGCTCCGGGTAAATAAAACTTTTAGGTGAGCTCATTATATCCCTTCATCCAATTAGGAATAAAGCATGACATCTTTGCAGTCAAGTGTCTGCTGGATTCAGAAAACTCAGAACAGGAATGGTTTCTTTTGTCAAGGAATTCAGGGATTGTGAAGTTCTTGAGTCTCCGAACTGCCAGTGGTCAGGTTTGTTTGTAGACAATGATTTGAATGCTTTCAACCTTTGCCTTCCATTAACTGCGAGTGAGCAATTCAGTTCACTTACTGTCTTCTGGCCCAGAATTTAACTAATGCTTTCCAAACACCGATAAGACATCAGAATCAGATAACAGATGCTATAGCTCTCCTTTGGACTACAGCCCCCATGAGGGCAACAACCTCGCTGTTTCATTCGCCATCAGATCACCAACTGCTGCCAGTACAGTGCCTGGTAGCACACATTAGCTCCTCAATAAATATTTGTTGATTGGATGAGTGAATTTCTATAAGAGAATATAGGTGATCAAATACTAAGACCCACAATTAAACAATTTTTTAAAAAATTCTTCCTTCTCTATAAAGTTTTAATTAGGGATTTTTTTTTTTTTTTTGAGATGGAGTCTGTCTCTGTTGCCCAGGCTGGAGTGCATGCCATGGCACGATCTTGGCTCACTGCAATCTCTGCCTCTCAGGTTCAAGTGATTCTCTAGCCTCAACCACCCAAGTAGCTGGGGTTACAGGCATGCACCACCATGCCCAGCTAATTTTTGTATCTTTAGTAGAGACGGGGTTTCACCTTATTTGTCAGGCTGGTCTTGAAGTCCTAGCCTCAAGTGATCTGCCTGCCTTGGACTCTCAAAGTGCTGGGATTACAGGTGTAAGCCACCGTGCCAGGCTGAATATTTTGTCTGTGAATAAAGTCATTTCCTTTTTCTTTTTGCTACCTAGTGAACTGTCTGAATTCCTTAGTCAGGCATTTGAAGTCCTCTGTGATAAGCACTCAAGGTATTCTCTTAGGATTACTAACTTTCACCTGACTCCAGTGGTCCA
>NW_016107683.1:200217-203860 GCF_001604975.1 Cebus imitator
TTTGAGACTGAGTCTTGCTCTGTGGCCCAGGCTGGAGTGCAGTGGTGAGATCTCAGCTCACTGCCACCTTTGCTTCCTGGGCTCATGCAATTCTCCTGCCTTAGCCTCCGGAGTAGCTGGGACTACAGGTGTGCACCATCATGCCCAGCTAATTTTTTATATTTTTAGTAGAGACGGTTTCACTGTGTTAGCCAGGTTGGTCTCAAGCTCTGACTTTGTGATATGCCCACCTCAGCCTCCCAAAGTCCTGGGATTACAGGCGTGAGCCACCATGGCCAGCCTACTCTCTATTTTTATAAAACAGGCCTCACATTTCTGCTATTTGATTTCCTCTGACCCAGGTCAAATCCTGTCTTCTCTGTTAGAACTTCTCTGAGATTACCTTGGTGTACATAGTGATGGCTTCCCCAATAGCCTGGTCTCTTTTTCACTTGTCCAGTTTTCCATTTGAGAATGAAAAGAAGCCCAACTCCATTACTGGGATTCAAGGAGGAAGAGAGGGATGAACACAAGCTTACATACTGACCATGGATGTTGATTTCAGGATGGGCATGTGGTTCAGTTGAAACCAGAGCCTGAGTTAGAGACACACCTTTGCTGCGAGTTGCTCACCTTCTCTGGATAAGATGGAGAGGCATGTAGGCCTGGAAATTGTTGGCAGCCATCTTGGGTGGATGGAGCTGACACGATGGAGGCAGAGAAAGAAGCTGGTCTTGTACAGCATCACTGAGTCCCACAAAACCCATCTTCTACTAGGCATCCTTCTACTAGCCAATAAATCCTTGTTTACTCCAGTTTGAGGTTTTTTGTTGTTGTAATTTGCAACTGTTTTGACCCTTTTTTTTTTTTGAGACAGAGTCTCACTCTGTCACCCAGGCTGGAGTGCAGTGGTGTGGTCTTGGCTCATTGCAACCTCTACCTCCTGGGTTCAAGTGAGTCTCCTGTCTCAGCCTCCTTACAAATTGGCAAATGTTGTCTCCTTAACATTTTTTTTTTTTTTAGAGATGGAGTTTCACTCTTGTTGCCCAGGTTGGAGTGCAATGGTGTGATCTTGACTTACTGCAACCTCTGCCTCCCTGGTACAAGCAATTCTCCAGCCTCAGCCTCTCAAGTAGCTGGGATTACAGGTGCACACCATCCTGCCTGGCTAATTTTTTGTATTTTTCATAGAAACAGGGTTTCACCATGTTAGCCAGGCTGGTTTCAAACTCCTGACTTGAGGAGTGATCTGCCCACCTTGGCCTCCTGAAGTGCTGGGATTACAGGCCTGAGCCATTATGCCTGGCCAACATTTTTTCATAGAACTTACTATAGGCTTCCCATTGGTATATAGGAATAATATCCTAATAAATATACATATGTATTTACATGTTGCTGTAGAATCTAGTACAGTGATTTTTTCCCACAGTCTGGCTAAACAAATTCATTTATTAAAGGAAATAAGTCTTTGAAGGTTAGGTAAATTTCAGTGATTAGAGTTAACCTGGGTCAATAATCTACCTTATTTCTATGGAAATTTTATAGTATGGTTTAAGAATCTTATATAAATATGAGAGCTAAAATCATAAAACTCTTAGAAGAAAACATACAGGTAAATATTCATGACCTTGTATTTTATCATAAATCTTTAGATACGATTCTAAAAGCACACAACAAAAGAAAAAAAATAAATTGGACTTCATCAAAATGGAAACTTTCATACATCAAAGGACATGATCAATAAAGTGAAAAGACAACCTAGAGAATGGGAGAAAATGTTTGCATGTCACGTATCTGACAAGGGTCAGAATATATAAAGAACTTTTACAACTCAACGAAGAAGACAAACAACCCACTTCAAAAACAGGTGAAAGACCTGAATAGACATTTCTCCAAAGAAGAGACTCAAATGGCCAATAAGCACATGAAAAGATGCCCAACATTACTAGTCATTAGATGCAAGCTGGCCAGGTGCAGTGGCTCATACTGGCACTCCCAGCCCTTTGGGAGCCCAAGATGAGGGGATCACGAGGTCAGGAGTTCAAGAGTAGCCTGACTGTTATGGTGAAACCCCATCTCTACTAAAAATACAAAAATTAGCTGGGTGTGGTAGCACGTGCCTATAATCCCAGCTACTCGGGAGGCTGAGGCAGGAGAATCGCTTGAACCTAGGAGGCACAGAGGTTGCGATGAGCTGAGATCACATCGCTGCACTCCAACCTGGGTGACAGAGTGAGACTCCGTCTCAAAAAAAAAAAAAGAAAAAAAAAAGCACCCGCAAGGTACTTCACACTCACAAGAATGGATATAATCACAAAAACAGAAAATAACAAGTGGTGGAAGGGAGGTGGAGAAATTGGAACACTTATGCACTGTTGGTGGGAATGTAAAATGGCAGAGCCACTGTGGAAACAGTTTGGCGGTTCCCCCACAAGTTAGATATAGAATTACCATATGATCCTGCATTTCCACTCTTCAGCATATACCCAAAATGACTAGAAAACAGGCCCTAAAAAAAAAAAATTCATGTACATTCATGTTCACAGCAGCACTATTCACAGTAACCAAAGGGTGGAACCTCAAATGCCCGTCGAGAGAAGAATAAACAATTGTGCTGTGTAGAAACAATGGAATATTATTTGGTCAGGAAAAGAAATGAAGCATGGATACAAGCTGTCATATGCATGAGCCTCAGAAATGTTATGCTCAGTGAACAAAGACAGACACAAAAGGTCACATATTGTATGATTCCATTTATATGAAATATTCAGGGTAAATCCAAAGAGACAGAAAGCAGTTTGAAGGTTGCCAGGAACTGGAAGATGAAAAATGGAGAATAACTGGTTAATGGCTATGCGGTTTCCTTTTGGGGCTATGAAAATATTCTGGAACTAGATAGAGGTGGTGGTTGTACAATATTATGAATATACTAAATGCCGCTGAATGATTCACTTGAAAAACAGTTGATTTTATTTTACGTGAATATCACCTTAATAACAGCAACAAAATCTTATATGAATGAATCATCAGCAGCAAGACATACTGACATACTTTCAATGCTCAGCTATCAAATAGTTTCAACAACAAAAATGAATAAATACTCTGATTCTCAGTTAAACTGTCAAAATTAAGATGGCAGAAAGCAATGTTACCCAAAGCCTATGATGTGTTTTACTGATGGTAGATAAGATGGCAAAGGCTTTAAATAACCTTGCCTCACATAGGGAGAAATTTAATTTTTCAGAGATTTTATTCACCCTTTAGTTCTTGTGAATATATCAATGAGTCTCAATTTGCAGTTAGGATGTTTGCTGTTAGTACAAGTAACATCTCTAACACATGCTCATCATACCTTTGAAGAAAGAGGAGCAGGCTTCAGGCTCAGAGCCCTTTGCTAACTGGTTTTAATATCACTGGTTTTCTGTGTGTTCATTTTTACTTTTCCATTTATGTAGCAAAATAGTTTTGAGATCTGCATTATGCTTTATGATGCAAAATTTCCTCTTTACATTTATTTACATAGAAATGTGAGTCCACTTAAAGAAAAACAGTAGGCTGGATGCAGTGGCTCACGCCTGTAGCCCCAGCACTTTGGGAGGCCGAGGTAGGTGGATCATGAGGTCAGGAGTTCAAGACCAGCCCCGCCAACATGGTGAAACCCCAT
>NW_016107683.1:204045-207493 GCF_001604975.1 Cebus imitator
GAAAAATAATAAACAATAATATCAATAAATGGTTATGAAGATTTGGGGGGAAGTGGAACTTGGATGATTAAATAGGACACACTGACATAAAAAAGGTACACCCTAGATTTGAGATATGAGGTTCTAAGTCTCTTGCCAGCCTTGCAACTTTGAGCTACAGGTCCTGCCTACCTCACAGAGCTTTTATGGAAAGTGCTGTACAGGTGTAAATTCCTATTATTAGTAAATGACTATTTGTTTAGGGTGTTATGTGTTTCACAAAGTCTGGGAGCCCTGGTGCTGCATTTCCCAGAGTCTCTAGCCAGCACGGTTCTGATAAGGTTTGGGTTGAGCCAGTGAGGAGCACTCAAGGACTTGGAAGACACAGGAGCATTTCATTCTTCAGCAACAGTGGCATCTGACACAAGGGGTTTGACAAATATAAACCTTTTTTTTTTTTTTTTTTAAGATGGAATCTCCCTCTGCTGCCTGTGCTGGAGTGCAGTGGTGCAATCTTGGCTCACTGCAACCTTCGCCTCCCAGTTTCAAGCGATTCTCCTGCCGCAGCCTCCCAAGTAGCTGGGACTACAGGCGCACACTGCCACACCTGGCTAATTTTTTGTATTTTAGTAGAAATTGGGTTTCACTGTATTGCTCAGGCTGGTCTCGAACTCAAGAGCTCAGGTAATCCACCCGCCTCGGCCTCCCGAAGTGCTGGGATTACAGGCATAAGCCACCGCACCCAGCTGACAAATTTAAACTTTTGCAGTGAAGCTAGATCTCAAAGACCATCCCTGGCAGTCTCCAGCTTTTGAGCTGTAAGGAGAGCAGCTGTGACATAGACAGTGATTACCTGTCATTTATTGCAATTTCTGATCTCTGGGTACAGCACCTTCCTGACACTGGGTTCACAGGTGATGTGGAATAACTCGAAATTAGTGGTGCTACCTTCTCAACTTTTACCCATTCACTCCTTCCAAAGACTTTGTATGCACCTGATTCCCTATACTGAATCTCTTCCTGATGGTGATACTTTGAGTAGTTTCTTTTTACCTGGCTGAACTCTCATTGAGATATTATTTGTTTCATTGAATTTATTAAAAAACTAAAATTTGTCCTAGGTGCACTGGCTCATTCTGGTAATCCTAGCACTTTGGGAGGCTAAAGTGGGAGGACAGCTTGAGGCCAGGAGTTTGAGTCCAGTCTGAGCAACAAAGCAAGACCTGATTTCTATAAAAATAATTTTAAAGAATAGCCAGGCATGGTGGCACACACCTGTACCCCTAGCTGTGGCAGGAGGATTGTTTGAGCCCAGGAGTTTGAAGTGACAGTGAACTGTGATTTTTCAGTGCACTTCAGTTGGAGCAACAAAGTGAGACTGTGTCTCTAAAAGCAAAAACAAAAACACAAATACCTGACATTTTAATAATAATAATACAATAATAGTTAATGTTTGTTGAGTGTTTACTAACTACTAGTTATTGTGCTAATCATTTTACGTGCATGATCTCATTTGGTTCTCATAAGAACCCTATGAGGTCGTTTCTTTTACTCTCTGTATTTTGCTGAAAAATAAACTGAGGCAGGGGGTTTTGCAAACAATCCAAGTGTTAGAGCTGGCAAATAGCAGATCCAGGATTTGAACTCAGGTGGTCTAACTCCAGAGAGTGTTCAATTACATCTATTGTAGAGTAATACAATAAAGTTTGCTGTGCAATAAAGTTCACTTTAGGTCTTCTTCAGAAGATAGAGACTTCTTTAGGTCTGAAACCAGAAATATCTCAGATATCAGAAGTTTTGATTTTTAGAATGGTGATACAGCTTACGTACTGTGTACTATTTATTGGTGTCATAAGTGGGATCTGTGCCAGCACCTTGTCATGAAACAAAGACTTCTGCAACAAAAATGAGTGTTCATATTAAGTAATATAAAGACCCTAAACAACCAAAGGAAAGTTCAGTTGGTTTTCAGAGCTTTGTAGATGAGGAATTGTGGACCTGTAATTTTCATGAGGTATAAACAAGCAGAAAAGAGAAGCTAAGCAGGTACATATACATATGCATAGGCACACACACACACACACACACACACACACACACATATTCTTATCTGTTGTCTCATTTTCATTGATTCTTTAGCCTTGCTACTTGTGACCACCACTTCTTTCTCCTTTTTAGTCAAAGTATGTGGGCAAGGACTTATTTCATATCTAAGTCAAATGCAATTGCAATTATATTTACAGATTCCAAGAGATGGAAGTCATTATGTTGTTTCACAAAGTATTGAAGCCCCCGTCAAAGAAAAGGCTCAGACAAAAGTAGCAATTTAGTGGGAAAAAAAAAGCCCTTGAATGCCTTAGGATCTGCTACAATTCACTCTATTCTTCTATAACTTGACATTTTTATACAGCACTTCTGTTAATTTTGATGAAATTCTTTATTAAATTTTAGCTAAAACATGCTAAAGGCCCTAGCATTGTATTTTTAATCAATGCATTCCAGTTGTCTGTAGATGTGTAACAAACCACCCTAAGCTCTAAAGCATAACACGGCAATTTGCTATGACTTTCATGGTTCTATGGGATTGAATGAGCTCACCTGAGATATCCTCACTTGGGATTTCTTGTGGGGTCACACAGCTGGGGCTTGAGGCATCTGAAGACTTAACTGTGCTGGACATTCAGGATGCCCAATAGCAGTGAATGCTGGCTGTTGGCTGAGGACTCAGCTGAGGTTGTCATCCAGACCAGCTACCTGTGGCCTCTCCATGTGACTTAGGCTTTTTTCAAGATGGCACCTGAGTTCCTGGAGGGAGTGTGCCAAGTATTTCAGAGGCCCAGGTGGAAGCTGCAAAACTTAGAATCTAGCCTTAGAAATCACTCAGCATCACCTCCTCCAGAGTCTTGTGAAAAGCGAGTCACAGAGCCGGCCCAGACTCAAGAGGAGGATGATGTAAAAGGGTGTGAACATTGGAAGGCACAGTTCACTGGGAGGCCATCTGTGAAAACGGTTGCCACACAATTTATAAAGACATATGAAAACAGGGGTTTAAAGGTTAATTCAAAGGTCATATATACAGAGGTAAGAGTTTTATTCTTCTAAAACAGAGACAAAAATGCCACAAAATTATACTTCATTTGTTCAATATCTTAAAATACTTCTTAGTATAACTCTGCTTGGTGAGACTTAACAAAAAATAAATAAATGGCATGGCGTCTAAGAGGTGGCCAAATGGATGCCTGCAGAATGGCAACTGTAAGTTGAGCAGGCAGAAGAAATTTTCTAAAGCTGTAAAAACATATTGAGACACTTTTCAAATGATACAACATCATTATAGATTTCTGGCAAACCATGATGACTATTTTGATATGTAATCAGGAACAGGGTGTCTTGTGAGCAAAAGAGCAGAGGATATCATGAGATGCAGTTTTTATAGTTGAAAAGCAGTCATTCCTAATTTTTTTTTTTT
>NW_016107683.1:207543-222752 GCF_001604975.1 Cebus imitator
CCAGGCTGGAGTGCAGTGGCGCGATCTAGGCTCACTGCAACCTCCACCTCCCTGGTTCAAGCAATTCCCCTGCCTCAGTCTCCCAAGTAGCTGGGATTACAGGTGCATGCCACCATGCCTGGCTAATTTTTTTGTATATTTAGTAGAGACGGGGTTTCAACATGTTGGCCAGACTGGTCTTGAATTCCTGACCTGCCCACCTCGGCTTCCCAAAGTGCTGGGATTACAGGCGTGAACTGCCGCGCCCGGTCCTAATTTTTCTTTCTTTTTTTTGAGTCACAGACCCCTTTGAGCATACAAAAAAAAGTTAGGAACTTTCTGCCCAGAAAACATACATGTTTTGCATGTTTTTGTTCTTTTTTTCTTTCAATCATGCCTTCCTCCCTCCTTCCTTCCTTCTCTCCCTCCCTCTCACCTTCCTTCCTTTCATTCTTTTGACAAATATTTATAGGGAGCTAATTCTGTGTTAGGTACTGATCTGGAGCATGGAATAGAGAAGGGCAGAAGACAGATAAGTTCCCCAGTCTCCTGGCATGTATATTCTGAAGATAGGGAGTCAGAAAGAAAGCAGTACACCAGTAAGTAAGAGAGCCTCAGGGCTACAAGTAACAAACTGTGTTACTTACCATAATATGGGGTCACGGCCCTTCCATGGGCTACTCTTCCTCACACTGCAATAGATAACTTATCTTTTAAACTACAGGCTTTGGGCCAGGTGTGCTGGTTCACACCTATAATCCCAGCACTTTGGGAGGCCGAGGTGGATGGATTACCTGAGGTTAGGAGTTCCAGACCAGCCTGGCCAGCATGGTGAAATCCTGTCTCTACTAAAAACACAAAATATTAGTCAGGCATGATGGCACATGCCTGTAGTCTCAGCTATTTGGGAGGCTGAGGCAGGAGAATCACTTGAACCCAGGAGGTGGAGGTCGCAGTGAGCCCAGATCGTGCCACTGCACTCCAGCCTGGGCGACAGAGTGAGACTCCATCTAAAAAAACCAAAGATAAAACAAAACAAAAAAGCTTTGTGTATGAGCAGTGTGAATGTGGCTGTTGGTTACCCATTGCTTTTTCATTTATACACAGATGCTGATCTTTTTTTCATCCATAAAGAATAATTACATGCAGTTTCATTGGAGGTGACTTTTCTAATCAATAGAAGAGCACTGGCTTCTCATGAGATTTCAGAAATTACCATGGCTGGTGAGCATGAATATGAGCATTGCAGTGCTTTCCACATCCTTATTAAAAAAAAAAAAAAATCTTCCCTTAGGGAACTATCTGCTTACCTCTCTTAAAAAAATTAAATGGATCAAATGGCCATGGATTCATATTTCAAAGTCTCAATTTATGGGAGACTCGAAGAACTGACCCTTTCATCCATATTTTGCAGATGACAGTGAAGGATAATTTGCTTTGGAGAATTTTTTCCTCCATGTTCTACGTTCTTATGTCCTCACCACAAATTATACTTCTGGCCGTAGTTATTATAGGCTCCTGGGGGGGGATTTAAACCTGTATTTTTACCACTGGCAACATTTTATATATTGTCATTAGCATAACACATAACTTTTGCAAAGTTGAAATGGAAATATTCAACTCTCTTATTCCATGATGATGTACGAGAGGTGGTCCTCAACTTTGATATTTGTGAAATGTTTTAAATGGTAACACAAATCGTTAGACCATACTTCTTTTTACTTTGCTTTACTTTACTATAGAGCTTTCACCCTGTCTTCATTTGAAGGGTATTTTAATATGTGGCATGACATGTTAGAGTGAATGCAATCACAGAGTGAATATAATTAAGCTGTGATTGTTTAGAGCAGGGATTGACAAAGTACAGGTGAGATGACATGGTTGACATTTTGACTTGGGGAAAAAAATTGGGGGATTTCTGAACTGTAATAATGCCGTAGAGTCAGAGTGTTATTATGAAAGGATACAGTTGAGACAAGGATGCTCATAATCAAGTCCAAAACAGTGTTTTTAAAATTAACCAGATAATTTATGGAAAAAACATATCTGAAATTTCCAGTTTATCTTGCCAAGTAAGCCCAGAGACAGGGTTGTCCATCCAAAAATCTCATTAACTCATTAACTAGTGACTTGGGGTTCTTATCCATGATGTTTGCAGTTGTGTCCCTTGACCAACGTCTTTTTATTTTTATTTTTGAGACAGGGCCTCTGTTGCTCAGGCTGGAGTGCAAGGGTACAATCTCAGCTCACTGCAGCCTCCACCTCTGGGGTTCAAGTGATTCTCCCATCTTAGCCTCCTGAGTAGCTAGGACTACACCACCACGCCCAGCTAATTTTTGTATTTCTTGGTAAAGATGGGATTTTGCCATGTTGGCCAGGCTGTTCTCAAACAACTCCTGATCTCAAGTGATCTGTCCACCCTGGCCTCCCAAGACTGATGTCTCTTGAGCATCTCTGTGGTTCCAAGGTCTCCTTAAGTGTTGGGAGACCACAATCATAGCAATTTAATTCAGTGAGCACTTACTGAGGACTTTTTACATGGAAAGCAGTCTGCTGGATCCCGCAGGAGCTACAGAGTTTTGAGTGAGGGCTCTTGCCCATCAGGAATTGAGAATAGCACAAACTGGGTGATTTCTAGCCTGGGAATCCTGTAACTTTTGGAGAAGTATTTGGTTGTTGAAAAGATTTCCTATTTCTTTCTAACTCTAGTGTGCTTTTAGCCCCTCAATTCATATATTAAATGAGTTATGCCATTTTTGTATCAGGCATAAAAACTAATACTAGCCTTTACAAACCCAGTTTAAACGAATGAAAGAAGCCCCAAAGGGAAGTAGACACTTGTATTTTCTTTACAGTGTATACACAGTCATGTGCCACATAACATTGTTTTGGTCAATGATGGACTGCATATACATTGGTTGTCCTTAAGGTTATAATGGAGCTGAGAAATTCCTGTGGCCTAGTGATGTCATAGCCATGGTAACATAGCCCAATGTGTTACCTTGTCTATGTTGAAATACACAAATTCTTCCCATGGTGTTGCACTTGCCTACAGTGTTCAGTATAGTCACATGCTGAACAGGTTTGTAGCCTAGGAACAGTAAGTCATACCTTATAGACTAGCTGTGTAGGAGGCTCTACCATCTAGGTTTGTGTAAATATACTCTATGATGTTCGCACAATGACGAAACTGCCTAAGGAAGAATTTCTCAGACTGCCCTGTCGTTAAGATTACAATACTTGAGAGCTAGAAAGAGGCTTGGAGACCAACTAAAACCTAATTGGAGTCACAGTTCTTAAGCTTGGGTACTAGCGAAAGGCCTGTGACCCTGCCTCCTCCTTCCACCCCTACTGTGAGATATTGGGCACAGCATTCAGTTTCTTCGTGTCAGTTTTCACTAGCTGGAAAAGAGAGATAAAAGCCACGGTGCAGGATTGCCAGCTTCAGTAATTCTAGTTCCTGGACTCAAGGACAGGAAGCCTTTGAGTTACTTGCACACCCTAACTTTTCTAGCTTTGATTGAATAAATCATTTAACTGTCAGCTAATTTCAGTTTTGGGAAGTTGACATCATTCATCTTTTTATGGCACCCCTTAATGGGAGGCTTTGGAGATTAAAACTCTTGACAATTTCCACGATGTAAAAAAGGAAAGCTGACCTACAGAAAGATGGGACAGTGATGAACATTTGAGAAGCTTGAAGCAGCAATGGGATCTACACCGTAGCCTACTTAAAGTAGTGCTGATGTGAACACTTAGCCTAAGTCCCTGAAAAAAATGACAGCAATGTGACCTGTGTCAGTAGCAATGGCATTTTATTGAGCAGATGCTTGCTTTGCACTTACTACCAAGCACTCGTTTGTTCCAGGACAGCCCCATGAGGCAGGTCGTATTGTCATCCCAGTTTACAGATGAAGAAACTGAGGCACAGAGCAAAGCTTCCAAGGTCTGACACTTGGTAAGCAGTTGAGTCAGAAAGGAAGAAAAAAGCCAGGCTGGCTTGGGAGACTATGCTCTCGCCCCGTACTCTGCTGACTTCCCCATGTCTCTTCCATCCTCTGATCTGCCGGCTGGACACGCCAGTGCCACTCGTTTGCATGCCTCGAAGCCCTGCTCTGGGTCCTGGGCCTCCCGCGCATGCTTCCCGCCGAGGGGCTCCAAGCACCTGCAGTCCTGGACGCGCGTTTCCAAGGGGGGCGGAAGCGCGCACGGCGGGAGCGCGGGAGCGGCGCGCACGTGCCGCCGGGAAGGGGCCGCCCGGGGCCGCGCCAAGATGGCGGCGGCTGCGGCCGCTGCGGCGTCGTTTGGCGGCGGCCGGTGAGGCGGGCGGGGCCGGCGGCGCGGAGGCGGGGTCCCGGGCGAGCCGCTCTGGGAGGCGGGGGCCGTTTCCATAGCGGCGGCAGGAGGTGTCGCGCCGGGGAACTTCCTGGTTCCCGGGCTCGGCTTCGCCGGGATCCTCTTGGAAGGGAAACAATGGGGCGGAGGGGACTGCGGTAGCCGCCGCCGCGCCGGACCTGCTCGGCCGCCCGGGACCGCCCGCTCTGCGCGCCGCCTCCAGCTTCGCAGATGGGACCTTCCTGAGGTAACTTCCATTTCTCAGCTCCCGCCGCGAGGGGCCGGTGGCGGCGGGCTCCCCGGGCGTCCTCCCCGGGCTGGGACTCGGAGTTGGCCCTGGGGAGCCGGACGCCGCCATTCCCGGCCCCGGGAGGAGGGGACGCGGCTGCGGCTCGCGGCTGGGCCCGGGAGGGCGGCTCGAGCACCGTGCGGGGCCCGCCCCTGTGTCCCCGAGCCTGGAGCTTGGGGTCCGCGGGGCGATGGGCGGGCGGGGGGCGCCGCGCGGGGTGCGGGGAGGTTGGGGGGGTGGAACCTGGTGCCGGCCTCCCGGAGCGAGCCGCGGTCCCGGCCAGGCGCGTCTCCCGAGCCCCAGTGGGCAGGACCCAGGCAAACTTCGTGCCTTTAAATGACTGCCTTGATGCCGCGGAACTTTGTTTCGACCAGGCGAGGGGAGGATGGGGCGAATGAGGGATTTGCAAGTCTTGGAAATCCGTACGCCTTTGCAAAGTTTGCAAAATAGTTTGGCGCTCACAACCCTAAGCTGGTGCGGCATTTGTAATGCGTGAGAACGGTTCCTCGCAGGTGTTTTACTGCCAGAAAGTGCGGGAAGTGTATGAATCCATGGGTGCACATTTCTGCAATTTGAAAATGCTGTCTCTCCCCAACCCCCACCCTTATCTCTTTCTTTCCCAACATTTAATCGGCGGATAGATGCTTTTTAGACAGTAGACTTCAGCATGCTTCCTTTGACTGGGAAGGCTTGTTGAATTGGGGCCATACCCAGTCTTTGGAAATAATGCGAGACAAATGGGGGGGGGGGAAGTGAGGACGGCGTCTTTAGCATGTTGCTTGTTGCAGGAAAATGGTTTCAATCCTATATTAATCCTTTTATAAAAATAATTACCTCTGTGAGGTAGGTATTTCATATTTCGTAGCTCAGGAAAGTTACGCAGTACTTTAGAGATCACCCTGGCCAACTCCCTCCTGTATGGAGTCTCTGGGAAGTTCCTTCAGGGGGAAGTCAGTGTTCTTTTTTCTTTCCTGAAGTCATCTTAATAAGAATAAATTAGTAGCAAGTGAACAGTGGTTTATTTGCTTTTATTTCTGATTCAGTCAGACCCTAAAGTTAACAAAAATATTTCCTGGTTTGCCATTCTTTTATAGTAACATTTGTAAACATGGTGTAGTTCGTTACTTAAAATGGATGTTGATGCCATGTTGTATTCTACATAGACAATTAAAATATGTCCAAATAGAAAAAAAAATTATATTAATGAAAGTATGAGTTAACTTTTAAAGGACGAAATCCTAATTGCAAGTGCAGGCATCCTTAGTTAACAGAAATTCCTTTGCTCATTATATATTTAAAGAATTGAGTTGTTACAAAGGCAATCAAAGAAACATGTGCCAAACATTAAGAATATGGGCACTGAGCCTCAGTTTTGGTGCCTACTTAGTTTTTAGCTATGCAGTCAGACTCTCTGTTTTACTTGTTTCTGGTAAGACTAGGCCACTACCAGTTTTAATAATGTTTTGACATCCGAATAGCTCCTCTTGGGGACTGACTTTGACTTTGGTTAAACAAGCCAGTAGGTAGAAAAGTAGAAGCGTCAGATTTGGCACTATCTGGTGTTTTTTTTTTTTTTTTTTTGGAGACAGAGTTTCGCTCTTGTTGCCCAGCCTGGAGTGCAGTGGCATGATCTTGGCTCATGGCAACCTCCGCCTCTCAAGTTCAAGCAATTGTCCTGCCTCAGCCTCCTGAGTAGCTGGGATTACAGGCACATGCCACCATGCCTGGCTAATTTTATATTTTTAGTAGAGGCGTGGTTTCTCCATGTTGATCAGGCTGGTCTTGGACTCCCAACCTCAGGTGATCCGCCCACCTCGGCCTCCCAGTGTTGAGTTTACTCATGTGAGCCACCGCGGCCGGCCGCTGGTGCTATTAATTGACTGATCATTCTCTAGTATTACAGGGAACGAAGAGAACTACCCATCCCAGCAGATCCAGCCTGAGTCTTCAATGCCAAGCAAGGGTTGTCTTGGTCCATCTTTGCCACCATGTGCACATCTGTGCCAAGTTCCTATTACATTTTGTAGCCAGCTAAGATGGATGAAAAAGAGGCCAATGAGTTCAAGCTAGTAGCAAATTGAAAACAAACAAAATTACTCTGATTAGAAAGTGTGTAGTAGAATAGGAGAGCTGTATGAGGATTGCTACTTCAGGTAGAGAGACAGACAAGTAATTGCAGTTCTGGTTTATGTTCACAGTTTCAGTGTAACCATTCTTATTTTGTAACTAGTGCAGTGCAGACCTCTAATTACCAGAAAGTTATAGTTTGTTCCTTCGCTGTGATTTTTTAAAAGCATAGTCCATGGGTTGCAGTGGGTCATGCTGTAGTCCCAGCACTTTGGGAGGCTGAAGTGGCTGGATCATTTGAGATCAGGAGTTCAAGACCAGCCTGGCCAATATGCTGAAACCCTTGTCTCTACTAAAAATACAAAAATTGGCCGAGTGGTAGTGGCACAGTGGGAGGCTGAGGCAGGAGAATTGCTTGAGCCTGGGAGGTGAAGGTTGCAATGAGCGGAGATCACCCACTGCACTCCAGCCTGGGCAGCAGAGTGAGACTCTGTCTCAAGGAAAAAAAAAAAAAAAAAAAAAAAGAAAAGCATAGTCCATAGTCAGGTATGATTTTATTATATTGAGAGACTAATTTTTTTCCCTTGAAAAGGTGACTTCTGTGTTTACCGTGGAAGTCTCTATAAGAATAATAATTGGAGAGGAGTCCGACTTGTAGCACATGTCCATATCGTACATGAGATGATCGCATGGGAATTGGAACCACAGAGGCTTGGATTCTCAGCTGGTCTATGCCAGTTTCAGGTTGTTTCACCTCATGCAAATGACTCAACTTTTAAAAGCCAACTTCTTTGTAAAATTGGGGAGGATTGTAAATTCACATGTGTTTATTCAACCATTATTTCTTGAGTGCCTTTTGTGTACCCCAGGATTTAGTTTTCAACAACATGTGGGATGAGTCCTTTGATGTGAAGTACAGGGAGCTATGAAACCCATACCTAGGGAACCTAACTTGTTTTGGGGGAGTTGGAGCAAGTTCTGTGAGGAAGTGACCTGTAAGACCTGAAGGATGAGGAGATAGCTGTTTGAAAACAAGAGGCAGATGGGTGGGAAACTTTCAGGGGGCAAGAAGAGCTTGTTCACAGTTGCTGAAGAGATTATTGGGAAGGTTAAATAAGATGCTTCTGCATGAGTTCCCCCCTTGGCCCATGAACAGTCACTGTTGGTTATGTAGAGAAGTCTCCTGGCACTGTTCTCAGATCATCTGAATTAAGCAGTTCAGCTTTATTCCATAGCCATTAGAGAAGGGGAGTCATTCTACTGGTCTGTATCCACACCAGACCTGGAAGTGATGCTTGACACACTTTGTTGTCCACTTTTATAACTCTGTATTGGATTAGTTGTTAGTTTCAATAGCTGTAAGACTGGGATTAAATGTTAAATGAAATAGTCTTTGATTTACTTACAGAGATGCTTTGTAATATCGTGATAGTCTCGGTTTCATTTGACTACATTTTCTCTTTGAGGAGCTTGGACCGCCTCTCACAAAACTGTAGTAGCAATCCACCATAAAATAAAAATCTGCCATAAGGGGCAGGTAGTTTTCATTGCCTACAGAAGGATCAAGAGTTACTCTGGAGTTTCATGTCTTGTTTTCTTAAGTGTTCTTAGCTCTAAAGAGATTATTTAGTTATTCTGTGATGGAGGTACACATTGCACTTGTGTCTTGCTGACATTCATGTGAGTGTAGAAAAAGAGTTTTATCCTAGAATTTTCCTTTTGTTGAGTCAGCTAGTGAATTAGGAATTTAAACTAACATTTTAAATGAAATAAATGAAAGAATTTATTTTTTTAACCTTCTTAATATATTGGTTTTTATTTTTAACCTTCTTAATGTGTTAGTTTTGCTGTTAGTAATGTAACGTAGATCAGTGATGGCAAATTATTATTATTTCCTTTTCTTGAGACAGGGTTTCGCTCTGTCACCCAGGCTGGAGTGCAGTAGAGCAGCAGTCTCAGCCCACTGCAACCTCTGCCTTCCAGGCTCAAGTGATTCTCCCGCTTCAGCCTTCCAAGTAACTGGGACTGCAGCATGTGCCACCATGCCCAGCTAGTTTTTGTGTTTTTTTGGTAGAGATGAAGTTTCGCCATGTTGCCCAGGCTGGTCTTGAAGTCCAAGGCTTAAGCGACCTTCCTGCCTCAGCCTCCCAAAGTGCTGGGATTACACTTGTGAGCCACTCCCCTGGCTAATATTTTATTATGGAATTAATGCAGTATTTATCAGTCATTTAGCTCTCTGGGTTTTTTGTTCTTGTTTCTTTTGTTTGGTTTTTGGATATTTAATGTCCATTGGCGTATCTGTGGTAAGATTAGGTAAGGTAAAATAAGATTTTGAAGTCAGTCACAATGGAAAAAGAATTGAATAGATGTGCAAGCTAAAATTTATGAAGATTAGGTATATATGTATGAGCTAGATGTTTTTTGTGTATTTACCTGTTGCCCATATTATGAAAATTAGCTGAGCATGGTGGTGTGTGCCTGTGGTCCCAGGTACTCAGGAGGCTGAGGCACAAGAATCACTTTAACCTGGGAGGTGGAGGTTGCAGTGAGCCAGGATTATGCCACTACACTCTAGTCTGGGCGACAGATCAAGACTGTTTAAAAAATAATAATAATAATTTCAAAATCGATTTGTCTTCACCTTTTCTATGTTCATTTTAAATTTTTTTAGCTGTATTTTGAACTGATTAAATTTTTTTTTTTGTTTTCTCTTTTTTTAGCTTGAGACTATATATTATTGTACTATTCCTTTAGTGCTTACTTACATTTTAATATATATTCTTGATTTATTGCAGTGTATGTAGTATCGAGACTTTCACTCTTTTTCTAGATAATGCAGTAAATAATGCAAGGCCTTTAAAAACATTTACATTCAGTTTCCTTTCTTATTTCATTATGGCCATGTTTTAAGATGCGTGCGTATTTTAAAACCCACAGATGTATTTCTGTTGTTTTATGCTGTTGTCATTTAATTAGACTTACTGCATTTCATTTTCCTCATTCTTTCTTACATTGTCTGACTTTCCATCTGGAATAATTATCCTTCTGCCTAAAGATACCATTTAGTATTTCTTCACAGTGGATCTAGTATTGACGAGTTTTCTAACTTTTTGTTTGTTTGAGAATATCTTTATTTCACCTACATTATTGAGAGATATATTTTGCTGGATGTAGAATTCTAGATAAGTTTTCTGGAGAAATTCTTTAATATTTTGGCTTGTTTCTATTCAGAAGTCAGCTGCAGTTTATTCCCTCTTTGTTGATAATTTGTCTCTTCCTCAGGCTGTTTTTATGGTTTTCATTTTGTCTTTGGCTTTTTGATGATTTTTCTGTCTCTCTATTTCCCTCCTTCTCTCCTTCTTGTACCTTTTCTTGTTTGGGCTATATATGGCATTTTGATACTGTGACTTGATGTTTTTAGTCAGTTTTGCAAGTTCTTAGCCACTGTCTCCTCAGATACTGCTTTTCCCCGTTCTCTTGCTTAATCTTTTTGGGAACTCAGTTATATAATGTTAGATTTTCTCCCTGAATCCTCTTGTGTATTTTGCCTCTCCGGTGTTTTTTTTTTTTTTTTCCCCCAACTTTTCGTATCTTTTCTGTTCTGAATATTTTCTTTAGGCTACCTTCTAGAACTAAGTCTTCATCTCTAATCTGCTCTCAAATGTATTCCCTGGGTTTTAGATTTTGGTTATTAGATTTTTCATTTTTAGGCTTTCAGTGTAGTTATTTTTCAGATACGCTTTGCCACTCTTCTGGTTTCTGGTTCCATGTCAAAAGTTTTAGATTCTGCATATATTTCTTTGGATACAGTAAGCGTAGTAGGTACACCCCAGAGTGCTACATCATTTCATCTCCTTGTGTGCCTGCTTATCTTTGATTGCATGGTGGTCATTATGTTTGAAAAAGTGTTTCTAGAAGTCATTATACATTAGGTAAGGATTTTTTTCAATGCTTTTGGCAGACACTTGGGATCAATTTTATTCAGATAAAAAGTTGAGAGTCTATGCAAGAATTGGTTTAGTTTACTTCTAATCTTTCTTTCTCATGGGATTCAGTTTTTTGAGGTATTATTTTAAAGCAGAAAGGGCTCCCTTGGTGGATCTTGTACTCTGACATTTTGTTCCCCTAGCCTTCAAGGCTCCCAAAGTGCAGTTTAGACTCTTAGGCCCCTCCTTCATTAGGCAAATGTTAACCTAAAGAAGCCCTAGGTGTCTTGCTTTCTATTTCAGATTCCCATCTTCTCTTTGGACAGTGGCTGGTAATTTCTCATTGTCTTGTTAGCTGTATAATATCCTCCCTCCTTTATAAAAATTAAGATATATACATGTAATAATGTACACTAATCTTAAATGTATACTCTGAAGAATTTTTATAAATGTAATTAACTGTGTAATCACTCACGTAACATACAGTAGTCCTCCTTATCTGCAATTTCACTTTCCTTGGTTTCAGTTACTGCAATATAATAGGAGAAGATACTTTGAGAGACAGAGAGACCACCTTTTATTACAGTGTATTATTATAATTTTTTAATTAGTTATTATTTATCTTAGTTAGAAAGGTCTGATTTTGAAGCAGTACACTACATTTTTCAAGCAGAATTTTAGAATACATTTTCAAAGTAGTGCTAAGACTCTGTTGCTGTAATGGCTGAACATAGATTTCTGGAATTTTTTTAGAAATTGTTTTTTGCAAATACCAAGTTACAGTCCTTATCAATATATAATGTTTTGATCCAGTGTTTTCTTATCAGTTTGAATTCTGAGCTCATTGACCAGATTTGCTTGGGAAACATTTCTTCTGACTATTACAAAAATTTTTTTCCTCCAAAGTTGATGATTTGCTTTCATTGAGGCTTGCCAAAAAAATGCCATCCTAATTCTCCCCTGAAACTGAGGGTTACCTCTGACGACTTCACTGTCAGCAGTCACTTTGACTTTCTTTTAAGTGACAGTTGAATCTACCCATTAAAAAATACATATAACCAACATTTTAGACCAGCTTGGTTTAGCTGGTTTACCGTAATGATTTAGGTTGATCTTACTTATACCTCTAAGGAAATTAGAATCTGAGTTACCCATTGAATTAAAATTAGTTTTAAGATAATAAATCATACAGTGCTAGAAAGAGAACTTAAAACTTGTGTTTCAGTTTTCTTATTTTATGAGACCAAAAATGGATCAGTACTAACATGTGTGAACCAAATAAGATTTTTAGTTTACCAGCGCACTCTTTTATCATTATTCCACAACAACTCTGAGTGGTAAGTAGGCTGAAAATTTTAACTCTCATTTTACACACAAAGAAACTGAGGGTCAGGGAAGTCAAGTGACTTGGTCTGAATTCCTTGAGCTCCTTAATGGCAGAATTTTAACACATTTGCACTGAGGACTTCCTTTGTGTTGAGTGATTTCCCTGCAAGGCTTACAGTCCACCATCTTCTTGCTGAATTCCAATTTTATTGCCGTCCTACAGGAATTTTCCTTTCTTCCCCTGTGTGTGTTTATACCTCTTGGTCCATAAGTTTTCCCGTTTTCACTCAGCACAGGGCCTTTGAATGAGCTGTAACCTTGACTCTCAGTCTAGCTGCCCTTAGCGCTTTTATTCTGACTATGTTCTGTTAGCCGCAGATAGCTGGAACCAAGCTTGGCTTGATTAATTTATCCCAAGGCCCTTGAGCAGTTTTTGCATATTGTGGAGCTGAATTAGTATCTATTAAATGATTAGATGAATACATTCTTATATTTACAATCCAATTGGATATAGAATTTTTGAAGATGGGGCCTGGAATTATTTACTCTTTATATTCTTCCTGGTGTCTGCTATAGTGCTTATTGTTACAGTTGGCAATCTGGAATTTTTAACTGACTTTTAAAATGATGTCAGACTGCTGAAAACCAGATATATTGTATCCTTCATTTAAGTTTTATCTGTAGAGCACAGGCATTTTGTGCAGTTCTGATATGATGTGTCAAGCGCATTATGCACATATACCATGTAAACAAATTATAGTTCACTTTTGAAAGGCCCTGACTCTCTATCTGGTACAAGTAAGGAAGACTTGGAATGGATGTTTGTTTTCCTAAATACCTGAAAGTTGTCATGTTGACCAGTAGTATAAAGCTACTAGAATTTGCTAAGTCTGTCTGGAAACCTACCTGTGGAAGGGGAAACTTGACCTCATTCTTATCTCATGCCTCATTAACATACAAGTGTAAAGAAACCGATGAAACCAAATGATTGCTCATTTTGTTCTTAGGCCCATCTCATTCTTTGATCTTATTAGCAGGAAGTACTTTGTTGATTTAGTGAATAGGATAAACAAACCTCCTTTCTCTCCAGCAATGAGAAAATTTGCTTTACTTTTGTGCTGAGAAAATACTTAAAGCTGTAGGAATTTGACATTGTGTTTCACGGGGTTGCAGCAAGAGCATTCTTTAGGGAAAGCGTAAGAACTATGAAAGTACAGTGTTGAGACTTTGTTAGTGAATAATGACTTTAATATTAACTGAAGCAATTTCTAATGAGAACATATTACAGGTTCAGTATCTCTTACCTGACATGCTTGGGACCTGAAGTGTTTCAGATCATAGATTTTTTTCAGATTTTGGAATATTTGCTTTATACCAGTTGAACATCCCAAAAATGAAATCCAGAATGCTCTAATGAGCATTTCTTTTGAGTGTCATGTCAGTGCTCAAAACGTTTCTGATTTCAGAATGTTTAGATTTGGGTTACTCAACAGGCACCTGGGAATCTGCCCTGACTTATGTTTGAACAAATGAACCGTGAATCTGAATGAAGAAAGGAGGGTACTAGAATTACTATACTGTAAATTCCATGATGGTGGAGACTTTGTTTTGTTCTTGGCGGTGTCTGCAGTGCCTAATACACTGGCTGGCTCATAATAGCTGCTCAGTAAATTTTTATTGAATGAATAGTATGATTTATTATATATTATACATTATATATTTATTGTAATATATATTATATATTATACATAATAAATCCTTACTATTATCTATATTATTATCTGTGTGTTTTAAATTTTAAAAAGAATGTTAAACATTTAAGTATTGGGTTATAGTCCTTTGAGGAAATAAATGTGGCTTGGTTGAGGCATCATTTCTGATACATTTTTCTGTCTTGACTTGGTGAGAAAGTTGCATATTGCAAGATATTCATTCATTGATTCATTGTCATTAAATTTCTTTGAGACATTTTAAATGAATACATGAGAGTCTGTTACATGTGAATTATTTAGTCAATCCCTTGTTATTTGGGCACTTAAATTTATATATATATATATATATGTGTGTGTGTGTGTGTGTATATGTATATATATTGCTATTTCAAATAATACATCAATGAAGGACTCTTGTTTCTTTTTATTTTTCCTTCTCTTTTTTTAGGGGGTAGTACAGCTTACTAAATAGCAACTTAGAGAAACAGAATCTAGGAATTTCTGTGAAAAAGGAGCTGGGATTATACAATTGTGAATGTGAGATCAGAAGCTTCAGTTGTCAGACAGCTGAGATAAGACAGCACAAATGATACAACTCTTTGGTTAGCCAGCTGCTTCTCCATGTAATAATGTATAATCATCAGTCTTCACATAAAAGCTATCTTGTAATTTGTGTTGGAACATCTATCAATTGTATTTGTCTTTTAAGGAACAAATGAATGCATTTAGCTCCTTTATACATGTGGTTACATATATTAATGTTACTTTTATAATTTCCTGTCTGAATTTCATTGGAAAAGTTTTGGTTTTTCATATTAAAATACTGTAAAATATTATATTCATACAAAGTCTATGTGTAATATGTTACATAAAGACTGACATAATGATGTCCATCCTGTCCTCTCCTCAGCTTAAGGGGTAGAACATTCCCAATACCCTCTTGGATCACCTCTCTCTACCCCCATCCTACCACTGGCTTTTGGAAGTCATTGGCATCACTGTGGGCTCTGGCATTCCTTTGCTTTTCTTTATAGTACATTACATATGTGTATATTCCTTAACAACTTATTTTTAATTTTACATATTTTGGACCATTATATAAATGGTATTTTAACGTGTGTGTGTATACATGTGTACAGTATATATAATAAATATAAGTATATATCAGTAATACTTGTGATATTTGTTGGTGTGCATACCCATAGTTCATCCATTTTGCTACTTCATAATACTTGATTGTATAAACATGAGATCGTTACCCTTTTGTTGATGGAAATTTCAGGTTTTTTGCTATTATGTATAGCATTGCTATGAACTTTTTTCAGGCACACACGAAAGACTTTATATAGCCACATGTCTCTCTTTTGGTTAGTGTTTGCCTGATAAACTTTTACTTTTTGGGGTAGAGTCTTGCTCTGTCTCCCAGGCTGGAGTGCAGTGGTGCAATCTTGGCTCACTGCAACCTCGACCTCCTAGGTTCAAGAGATTCTCCTGCTTCAGCCTTCCTAGTAGCTGGGATTACAGGTGTGTGCCACCATGCCCGGCTAATTTATATATATATATATATATATATAT
>NW_016107683.1:222762-236251 GCF_001604975.1 Cebus imitator
TTTTTTGGGGATGGAGTTTCGCTCTTGTTACCCAGGCTGGAGTGCAATGGCGTGATCTCGGCTCACCGCAACCTCCGCCTCCTGGGTTCAGACAGTTCTCCTGCCTCAGCCTCCTGAGTAGCTGGGATTACAGGTACGCGCCACCATGCCCAGGTAATTTTTTGTATTTTTAGTAGAGACGGGATTTCACCGTGTTGACCAGGATGGTCTCGATCTCTTGACCTCGTGATCCACCCGCCTCGGCCTCCCAAAGTGCTGGGATTATAGGCGTGAGCTACCATGCCCAGTCTAATAAACATTTTTAATGCTTTTATTCCAGCCTTTCTGTGTTCTGGTGATTTAGGTATGTTTCTTACGAAATATAGCTAGACTTTTAAAATACAGCCTTTTTAACTTGAACAATTTTAAATTTATATTTAAAATTACTATCTTGACTGTATTAGTCATCTTTGGCTGTGATAATGCTATGTAACCACTGTAGACTTTCAGTGCACACAACAACAGACATTTCTTTCTAGCTCACAGGTCTTCTCCCTTTGCTGAGTTTGGCTGGTTTTGACTGTAAGCTGCGGGTTGGCATCAGTTACATGCCAGGTATTTATTCATCGTGGGCCAGCACTAGCTGGGGCATACTTTTCTTGTGCTACATGTAGGAGTGCAAGGAAAGGCAGGCTGCCTCAGTGCTCCTCAAACTTCCGGTTAGAACCTTTCCAGCAAGTCATCTGGCCGTGTCCCTAAACTCAGAGTACCTGGAAAATAAGATGAAGAGCCAATTTTTTTGCAGAAATACCCCAATATAATTTGATGTGAAATTGTGGGTTTAAGACAGATTATTTTTCCCTGTTGGATGGTGTGGAAAACAGAAAGTCAGTTCTTTCACCTCCGTGTATTTTCTACAAAGGTAGCATTTAGGGAAGGAGAAAGGGAGTCTGAATATTTTATCCTGTGTGTTGCTGAACCACCTTGTTGCACATAAGAATTAGTAGACTCCTTACTTTGAAAGTAGGTAGGAGGATCTATGTTTTAAAACTGATTAGTATAAATAAAGAACCTTGAACATGTGACTTCAGTTATGTCATTTATGAATGTTTCTAAGAACTCCTCCATGACATTAATTCCAAAACATACATTAAACTTCGTAGTTTTGTAAACTATAAAACTTGAGTATGTTTATTACCTCAGATGGTAAGATTATAGGTCTAGTGTTTATCAGTTTTATTATACTGGTGTTTTTGAGGTTACTATTTTTGGTGCTGAGAAAACTCTTGATGTCTTAAGAACTGAAATCTTGAATATGTTTTTTTTTTTTTTTGGCTCCTTTTGGTTATAGGCAGAAGCCAGGGTGCTACTTAGCACAGGGTGCTTTAATGTTACTATTTAGGAGTCTTAAATTTAAGATTAAAACATTTTAGGTAAACATAAGGAGAAAAGTCCCAGGTCAAAGAGATTAGATTCTGCAATTATAAATTTAAGTGGACTCCTGGGTCATCTGTGAACGTTTAATCCTGCTTCATTTGTAACAAGGGACTGTCTTTCCTTGTCAGTGGTCAGCATGCTCCAGGTCCACATGTCCTACCTCAGAGTTTCCTAGGTGGGAAAACAAATCTAAGTAGAGTCAATTGAGCACCATCAAGAAAGTGTATTTCTTGTGAGAAACTTTCATGTTGTATTCTGAAACTAACATGTGGGTTATATGCTTTAGATTTTCCATACAACTTCTCATTTCCTTTGGGATAATTGGGTTATTTGGAAATGGAAATCATTTTAGAAGAAGGCATGTGGGACTGGGGTCAGGTATTACGTGGCAGCACTGTGATTCTATGCCACTGTTAATTACACTGTGCAGACCATGTTGTGCATATAAATGCTGATACAGTCTGTTTTCATTCTGCAAATGAAATACTTCTCATGTATATTACATGACACAAGTACAGTGTATAGATGTGACAAGCAGTATTTTTTCAAAAAGTATTTTCCTAACTTTGATTCTAAAGCAGAGATCCCTAGTATTACTATACTGTTTTCTTAATTGATTTAGAAAATAACTGTCACCTACTGTGATTGGAAGAAGTAGCTTATTTGTTTATGAAGGAAGCTACATGTGAGGTAGCACAAATGTACATTTTGTATTGAGTCTGATCTTATCTGTGGAATTTTATATGTTATATTTAGGTAGGCATTTGTGCATCCATGGCTGTGTTTAAATATAGCATTAATATGTATGCTTATATTAATATTTTAGAAATATAGTAATTAACAGAGGAAGATTTATAATGTAAATCTTAGCAAAGGGTTAAATTTGTATTAATACTAACACAAGTTGATGTTTTATGGTATACTCAAGTGGAAAGGAACAAGTATGAAATTTGATATGTAGTGTTAAGTATATTTTAAAAATACTTAGAGAAAGTGGCTTGATGACTGGGTGCGGTGGCTCACGCCTGTAATCCTAGCACTTTGGGAGGCTGAGGTGGGTGGATCACCTGAGGTCAGGAGTTCAAGTTCAAGAAAGTGGCTTGAATGGAAATATGTCTTAAATGATTGGGTAAATGTAGGGGTAGGGGTAATGTGTTATGAGAGAAGTTTCCTTTCTTGTTACTCTTTTTTTTTCCCTAAACAATGAACCCATATTACTTTTATAATGAAGAAAATATTTTCATTACTAGAGAAAGCCTATAACAATAACTCTTCTGATCTTTATTTGATGGCTTATATTAATCATTTATGTGCAGTCAAAATATACTCAGCAGGTGTGATGTGGGCTATATTTATCCTAGATGAAGTGCTTTCTTCCTATGAGTTACTTAGCAGGGAATGGGGAAGAAAAAGTTTTTAGTGTTGAAGACAAAGGACACCTATTAATAAGTTTCTTTGTGGTGATTACTTAATACATATCATTTACATTTGAAGTGACTTATTTCAAAAAAGGAAAATATGAATTAAAGAGGTTGTTCTAAAGATTGATTAATAATCTTCTATGTTTAGTAGATGATGACGAGTTCTTTTGGAAATAGTAGAACATTTTTGAAACAAAATGATTTTATTTTCTTTTTGAAAACTTTATTTTAAACACTGACCTATAGAAAATATGATTTCTTTCTCTTTGTTTCCTGACTAGGACATGTATTCCTCTGAGAAACCTTGGACAGCAGATTTTGAATTAATATCTGATTGGGACAACATTCAGAGCCATTTCCAGTCATGAGTAAGTACGCTGCATCCCTTCCTTCAGCTATCTCAGGAGTATTTACAATATTGTACTTAGAAAAATAAAAACATATTACCAGATAAATTGGAACTATGTCTCCTAGTCATAGATTGAATAATCTGGTTCCACCCAATACTCTGCATTTGTCTATATTAAGACAAAGAGATAATTTCTGATGTTTGATTTATTCTAAAAAGTTTCATGTGATGAGGAAATCTGGGTCATTAGCTCCTTGGCTGATTTAGTTCTGTTATCTAAGATTTTCTATTGACTTGCCATTGGAAAATGGTTCTTTAGAAATATGAATAGGGAACATTGCAGTTGATCATAATTAGTAGAGGTTTTATTGTGTGAAATTTAATCATTGAGTAGCATGGGTTATATTGTATTTAAGGGGGGGAAAAAAAACCCTAACAATTTGTTAATGTCTCTGATAGAACAAAGAACCAAGGCTATCCTGGACTTAACCACATTTGATCTTTTTATCTTCTTAGTTGTAAGGGAATAGTATATATAATATTTTTTGTGTATTCCTATACATTTCTGCTTGTGAACAAGAGCACTGGATTTTACTTTTTTGTGTTAACTGTTTCCTTTTAAAGGGTGAGAAAAGAATTGAGATTTTACTCTCACTGGGATTGTATGGAGGTTTGATGTACACATTTTCTGATTATGAATTCTTTGGGATGGAACGAGCATTTCCTTATTTGAAGATAATGTTAGAGTTTAAATGTTTGTATTGATTATATTTACCTTAATATGAAATAGGGCAGCTTTTCTCATCATTAGTTCAAATAATTAGGCAGTTGATAGTGAAAATGAGGCTGCTATTGTAAAATCTTGGAGTGCTTTCTATTAAGAAGAATATTGTAAGGAATGTTCTTTGATGTTTGACTTTTCTGTGGTATACTTTTTCGGTAGTGTACTTTGAAGAAACGAGGATAGTGGCTAGATGAGTTCAAATATAGATTAAGAAAGAAAGAGCTTTTGTTGTTTCATCTCCAATCATGACATTTTGTGAGGATGTTTATCTAATGTAAAGTGCTAACTCCAGTGAAGATGGTACTTAGTTAACAAAAATTAAAAGAAATGGCAAGCGTTTTAACTTAAAAATGCTTACATTTTTGGAAAGTAAAGTGAATCATCTTCTACTTTGCAATTTTTGGGTTCTTTTAGCATCACTGTTACAGATGCAAGTTTTTTTGAAGACAGGTAGCCTGTGCCTTTCATGTGATTGACAGTGTCTTGTATACTCCTTACCCCACACAAAAAAATCACAGTCCTTTGAGGATGAAGGCAGAGGGGAGGAATGGCTTGTCAAGCAACTAATAGTATTTGAACATAACATTGTCATCTTTAAATTACAGTGTTTATGCAAGATTTTTTAACTGGTTCTTCTTTATATCCACTAGTTCTTTTTCATTTCTTCTTGAAGCACTTGGTTTGTTCTGTTATCCTTTTATCTCTTTGTGGATCTTTTACATGCTTATTTTAGTCTTTTTCAGATCATTTGATAATTTTAAAATGTTGTCTTCAGTGAATGTATGTTGTAATTGTTGATGTTTTCATCATGTTCTGTAATTTGCAGGCACATTCTTATGGAAGTTTTTTTGCTCCTATGTCTCTTCCTGACTTTTTGTGATTTTTGTTTTTTCCCTGCTGGTCTAGCAGATTCGCAGTTGTCTTTGCCTGACTTTGGAGTTCTCAGATCAGAATCAGGTCTGTGTTAGTGGGTCAGAGCCCTGGTGACGTTGGGGACATCACAGATTCAGTCACTGAGTCAGCTGGCATTAGGTCAGCAACTTCCTGTAAGCCTCAGCATAGTTAAAAGAAGCCTTTTCAATCTAGTTTCACAATTAAGGAAGAGTGCCACCCCAGTCTCTGGCTTTGGGCACAGGGCCTGCCTCTTGACCCTGATTCCTAGGGAAAACTTCTCTTACAATTACCCCGCAGGACGGAACTTCCTGTCTCTTTGTCTTGCTCTGGGCCTCGAGTCCAGACGACCTTGTGCCTTCAGTGTGCTTCACACTTTAAGTTCCTACTAGATTTCTGAGTGAGGTTAGGGGCACAGCTATGCCATTTTAGTGACTTGTGCGTCTGTTTCATCTGTATTTCTCTGTGTTTGTGTGAAGAAGGGGAAGCTACAGAGAAAGGAAATGCCATTGGGGATTTAATGTCTTACTTCCCACTTCAGATTCTTTTTAAAAAATCAGCTTCTGAGTAGTCTGCTAGTTCCTAGAGCCACTATCTGTCACCCACACAGCACTCCACTTGGGAGGTGAGCCCTGTGCACCGCTTCCCCATAGCACTCTGCCTGCATTCCAGGCTGGTAGAGCAGTGTGAGAAAGGCATGGTATTTGACTTCACATAGGCGTTACTAGGGAATTGAACATTCTAGAGTCTAAGAGATAGGAAGGGGGATTGTAAAGGTGGAGGAGACGAAATCGGGGTCCAGGTCATTTACATTCTAGGAAGTTTGGACTTGATCCTTTAGGGCTTAAGGAGCTATTAAAGGATGTCAGTTAGGGAAGCAACTTAATGAGATTTCATTCTGGAAAAAATTACTCTGACAAGCAGATATTTTGTTAGATGGCAATTAGAAAGATTGGTTACACAGACAGTATTCACCCTTTCCTGGCTTGTTCTTAGTTTTCATTTCTTTCCAAGCTCCCTTTGAATCATACTGTGAGTTACCTTTCTTTTTCTTGCCAATTTGATGATTTTCTCTAGCAAAACAGATTGTTCTTGAGTTGACCCATACCAAAGGTTAGGGAGTATTAGAGAAATCTATCTTGTGCTGCAGTTTCTAGGGGGTTGTAAGTCTTCCAAAAAGTTGTGACCAAGTGTGTCAGAGTTCTTATTTTTTTTAAAAAAATTATGGATGCATGGTACAGGCTAAAAAATAGCAATACATGTCATTGAAGTTTAGGTAGAATTTCCAAACTTAGATTTGGGTGGGAATGATGGGTTAACTTTTTTTCCCCCAATATTTTTCTAGAGATTAAAAGAAAGATTGGATATTTGTATGTCTGGATGAATTCATCTATGCAGTGTTTCCTAGTCCTTTCCTTGTTACCAAACGCTAGAACATGG
The DNA here is from genome assembly GCF_001604975.1 of Cebus imitator. Lineage (NCBI taxonomy): Eukaryota > Metazoa > Chordata > Mammalia > Primates > Cebidae > Cebus > Cebus imitator. The sequence goes on from NW_016107683.1 coordinate 229,064, forward strand.
TCATAGTTGCACATCATGTGGGATAAACTGGTGAAGCCGTTTAGGGTTTAGAGGCACCCAACATCTTAGCCCAGGCAGCCAGGCGTGCCTAGCTGCTGTGGCATGCTCTTGGTACAGTAGTTGGAATGCCCCATCTGGAAGCTTTATGATGTTTTTCAGCTTTTATTCTGGTGGATATATAGGCTATCAAATTCTGAGGCTGAACATCTATTTTGTGGAAAATGTACTATATGATGCTATCATGATGTGTGTTTCATTGTGGATTGTTAACTTTATTACAATCCACAAAAAGCCTTTTGATTTTTAGTACATAATTGTTCTTGCTCTGTTTAAAAATTTTTAATGTTCAATATTTTATTTCATTTTCTTCGGGAAAGTTTTACTTTGTAAGAGTTTTTCTCTTCTGGCTGGATAATCCAGGAATTATAATCTACTACATTAGAGTGTTTGATTCTGCCCTTTGTTCTGAATAATGAAATGAGTTTTTTGAGATAATTTTTCGATATGAAATATTTCTCATTCACCTGAGGAAGAGTAATGGCAGTGAGTAATTTGGGTGGTAGTGTACTTGTGGTTTTCTAATAGAATAGGAGTAAAAATCTTCATTCACTGGAGCAGGGGGCTAAGAGTTCATGCTGAAGTGAAGAACAATTTGTTTTAACATTTGTTAGAGCAGATAATGTTACAAATAATTGTGAATACATTACCAAATCTCTCAGTGGTAGTAGAACGATTCTTCTGAGTTTTGTAACAGAAGACTTCCCGTAGTACTGGCCAAAACTTCTCTCTAGGACAGTAGCTTATCTAGATCGATACACTGTTTTGTGGAATAGCTGCATGCGGCAGAAGTTGGGTAGAAGTTAAAAGAAAATTTAAGTTGAATTGTATTTGAAATACCAGCATGTCTGTTATTTAATGGAATCTTAAAAGAAATCCCCTTACAAAGTCTAACAGGTATCCTTTTGTTATATTAAGACTCATTTAGTTTGATAAATTTAGATTTGGGAATATAAAGTTGTAAATGTTAGTTATTCTTAAAATGAACATATAATCAGTGATTCTTAATGGAGGAGAGGAATTTGGAAATGTATGGAGACTTTGTGGCTGACAGTTACTGGGGGACCTCGTGGCATTTAGTGTACAGGGACCACCATCAGACCTGTGGCAGCCTTCAGCTGTAGTTAGGTGGTGAAGAATGTCAGCAGAAATTGGTTCTCAGAAAATTTATGTGATTAATTTCTTAGTTTAGTCTACTTCATTGTTATTAATACTATTTAAAGTGGAATATACTGTGCTTTTAGCTAATTTATCTTCTTTTGACCACCTCCTGTAGAAAATTGAGTAATTCTGAGGCCAAGCTTGGTAGCTCATGACTGTAATCCCAGCACTTTGGGAGGCTGAGGTGGGCAGATCACCTGAGGTCAGGAGTTTGAGACCAGCCTGGCCAACATGGTAAAACCCTGTCTCTACTAAAAATACTAAAAAATTAGCTGGGCATGGTGGCAGGCACCTGTAATTTCAGCTACTCGGGAGGCTGAGGCAGGAGAATTGCTTGAACCAGGGAGGTGGAGGTTGCAGTGAGCTGAGATTGAACCATTGCTCTCTAGCCTGGGCGACAGAGTGCGACTGTCTCAAAAAAAATAAAAAGAGTAATTCTTTGTTTGATACTATGGGAAATTAAATACGAATTTAATGTAGTCTTTCTTATAGAGTATATTTAATATTTTCAGTTAAAAAATTTTTTGGGAGATGGTTTACATTTTTTTCTTGTATGTTTTATTTTGATATCTTTTCAAACTTAAAACAAGAAAATTTGTAAAAATAGTACCCCAAATTCCCATATATCTTTTGGTGAGATTTATCAATTATTTACATTTTGTCCATTTGATTCTCCCTTTCCCTTTCTGTCTCTCACACACATCTCTATCTATAAAAGAAATCAAAATGTTTAAAGAAAACATTTTCTGTGAAAGTCTGTTTTCCTTTTATTAAGTGATTTAATTTTTAGCATAAATGTAAATTACTATAGTAGTATAAGCTTAGGAAAGCTCCTAAATTATTTTTACTAGTTAAATCTTAAAATTTCAAATTATATATTTACTATTATATTTTTATTCTTCAAAAGCTATATTTATTTAGTTATCTAGCTTTTATAGACCTGTCATTGAATGTTTTTAGATCTACAGCATATTACATAACATAAATTTTATATGTAAATCAACTTTAATTAAATGTTTTTAGTATAGCACAAACCAGTGTGCTCCAAATGACTTCTTTTAATAGTTTAAAGATACTCTGTGCTTTAAAGAACTATTTGGAATTCCATTCTGAAAGCAGTAAGTTTTCCAGTGACAGGTGTCTTTATGTTCCTAGAGTCCCCGACACTTGAGTTGGAACCCTGGCTTTGCTGCTAGTAGCCATGTTATGTATGGCAAGTGGCTTGACTTCTTTCACCCTCTCCCCACACCTCCTTTACTCATTCGTAAATGTAGGTACCAGATAGATCATCTGGAAGCCTTCTTCTGAGGTTTAATGTTAAGTCACTGAGAAATTTTTATTTCCAATTTTGCTTTGTAGGAGCATGTCTATTGGATAAAACAAGGAATGCCTGTATTATTAGTTACAAAACATGCTAAAGAGAAACGCAGTTTTCAGGGTTTGGGGGCCTACTGTGTTGCTTTGAGTTGGATTTTCTGAGGCACCATCATTCCAAATGCAGATGTGTGTTCTCTGCTTCCTTCTGCTTGTTCTCCTGGCAACCAGAGTTCAGAGGGCAATATATGTTTCAAATTAATGCTCTTATTCATCTTGTTATCTCTTTCATTAATTTTAGAAAATAGAGTTTGATTTTTACAATTTTCTTCTGGAATCTGTATTATTAGAACTGATGTACTAGTTGGGAAAAAAATCTATATCTCTTTTACATTAACTTCTCCAAAACTGGATTTCTTCTTCTTCTTTTTTTTTTTTATTATTTCTTTTTTTTAAAATAGATCATGATAGACCAGAACAAAACTGGATTTCTATATGAAAATATGTGTATGATTTTTAATATATTTATGAAAAGACATAGTGGAAAGCATAGCTTAGTGATATTTGTTATATTGTCTGAATAAAATTCCACATAATTAACATCCGGTTTTTACAATAGTAGCTGGACAGCTATATATTCTCATTTTTTGCATTAAACACAAATAGACATCTTCTACTAAGGGAATTTGAGGCAATCATTGTATGTGATGGGTGGCATTGTATAGAAATCTCATTTCCTGGAGTGTGAAATTGATATGAGAAACTTTCAAGCCTCTGTCTCTCTTCCCCAAAATTGATCTAAAATAGTATTTTGGTATGACTTTTTTTTTTTTTTTTTGACAGATGAGGTGACTGTGAAAGTAATTCTTTTCAGCTTCTCTTTAAAGCTATAGGTTAGAAAGGTCAGAAATAGAGCAAAAACAGAGTGAAAATGTCTTCCCAGTTCCTCCCCTTATCCCAGTCTCCCACTCCTACTTTTAAGCACTGAGCCATAAATTAATTCTTTTTTAAAACTGAAATGCTGTGTATGTTTGTGTCATGAATGTGGCCCAGAAGTTAGGAGGTCAAGTGAAAATGAAAACTTCTTCTACGGGTTATTCTTATTCATGTTCAGAGATAGTGGCCATTGTGCAGGCAGTTGGTAGTAGAGTGCTGTCTTTTCCCTCTGAATTCAGAAACTGACTTCCCCTGCCATTGTTTTCGTACCCTGGAGAGGCACCCGGTTAATTTCGCTCTCACACATTGGTAGCATTCAGGTGTTAAACTTGAAACAATAAAATATAAAAAGATTATAGTCAGACTAATAGATATTCATTAACATTTATATTGTGGGACATTTGGAGTCACCATGTCTTTTTAAAAATACAGTTGCCTGTTTTAGATGTTAGAAGAATGGAATAGAAATGGAATTTATAGGATGCATTGGTAAAAGTTTGGACACTGTACAGTAAAGCACTATGTTTGACCTTGTTAACCTTGTTATGTTTTAGTAGTTGCAAGGTATGGGAGAGTATATTTGCTTGATTATAACTTAAGAGAAATTTGTAAAAGGTAACATGTTTGTATGTATTAAGTTTGTATGTAAATTATAATAGTCTTATGTGTTTTCCTTTGGTAACAATTTTATATTATTGTCTTTCTATGATATGTAGATGTAGGTGATGTGTGAAGTGTTCTGGAGTAGAAGAGGAGGAACCAGTTATTGCCAGTGTTGGAAGAGCATTGCAGACTGTTTACTTTTGACAATTATGTTACAACAGAGTTTGAATTTAATTTTCAAAGCTGCTTAAATATGTTGTTTTAACTAACAGAAATTTACATGCTCAGTGGTTAATTCAGTCCACTTTAATATGACTACTGGGATGTATTTTGTTGGCATACTTTATTATGAAAAATGTTTCTGGTGATAGAAGTGACCTAGAAGCTATATAAAGCAGGCTTGTCTTACTGTTGAGGGGAAATCTTGACTGCTGTTAGAGTCTCTCCTCTGGATAAGGAAAGGTGCCTCTCCATTGCCATTATCTTATACAGGTTTCCATACAGGGGTCAATAAGGCCATTTTGATTTTTAAAAAATCAATCTTAGTGAGACCTTACTTTGTACTTATAGGTATATTATATTACGTCTATACATGGAGGACTTTGCACAGAACAGGAGAAAAACTCTAATTCTACTGAGTATCCAAACTGACTTTGTTAAAAGGAATTTGATTCTCACATGATTCCTTAGTAGTATCTCTGTGCTTAAAAACAAAAACTACTTAAAAATGTTTGATTTGTATTATAAAAATGGAATCATTATTCTTTTCCCCTGCAATGTGATGTAAAAATTGTTAGACACCAGAAATTTTATTCTAAGTGAAAAGATACGCTTTTCTAGCTCAGTGCTGAACTACATTCTGATGGAAAATAACGATGTCTGGATCTATGAAGTTTTCCTCCGTTATTTTTTTCTTTCATTAGTGTGTATCTCTTCTCAGCAGATGAAATTCTTACATCTACTCCTTGCCAGCCAGCCCAGCTTTATTGTTTCAGTAGGATCAATTCTTTAGTTTAAAATATTATTTCTGAAAGTGTATTTAAAAAATAAGTATCACTGATTTAGTTTTGAACAATTTGAGAATAGGTTGCATGTATCATGCTCCTTTTTCCATTTGTACCTCAGTATGTAGTTCTGAAAAACAATGCCATTCTCTTGCATAACCAAGTAAAATGATCACATAGATAAATTAGACTTATCTCATATATGATCCTTAGTCCATTGTTGACAGTTTCCCCAATGATGTGCTTTACAGTGTTTTGCTCCTCCATTGCAGGATTCAGCTGAGTGTTACTCCCACGTTGCCTTTAGTCATCCAGTCTCTTTAATCTCCTCTAATCTGGAATTCAGATTTTCTGTATCTTTTGTGATATTGATGTTTCTGAAGACAACAGACCAGTTGTTTTATAGACTCTTTCTCACATGATGGATGATGGAGGGTTCCTATAATGTTACCTGACCTAACAGGTGTGACTGGTTAGGGGACATTCTGTCAGGAAGCCTGCCTTGAAGAGAAAGGAAGACTGCTTGGTGATTTCTAGACTTCCTTCACATTTAGCTGTTGAGTAGAAAAATTCCCCATTTCTACTTGAACTGAAATAGTATTCAAATGTCTTACATAAGTATAGGATTTATTGTTCTGCTTTACTGGTTTCTATTTTACTTTTATTACAAAGGCTTGAGAAAAAAATGATAATGAAATATTTTCCAGAATATGAGATGGCCTTGAAATGCGAAAATCTTTGGCTTTTATCAAGAGATCCTTTTTAGCAGAATTCCTGTTTTGAATTATCTTGATAAAATCTCAAGATGCTACTAAACAAATGCTATGAAGGCATAAAGTATAGCAGTATTGAATTTAATTGTTTTATAACAATAAAACAGCTATAGCTATTCATATATAAATTGAGACTGCTTCACTAAAGATTAGCTGTTCTCATAACCTGGTGCCTCTTTGGATAAATTTTTGTTAGCCAAAAATAGAATAAATGAACATTTCAAGACTGATTCTCATTAGGCTGTAGAGATTTATGGGTCATATTAGATTTTAATATGAAATGTCAGGATACTTATCATCTTATAGTTATGACTGTTAAAAGTTTAATAATTGCAAGGTATAGTGAAAGCTGGAAGAGTAACTTGGAATATTACAAAGGATAGGAAACTCAAATTCAAAGTTAGACAACTTTGAGACATATGATACTAAAAATTAATTTTTAAAAATATTTTAAGGGTTATGGTGTTTGAATCTTTGATTTTATAAGGAAGAGAATTATTTTGAATAAATAATAATTATGTTTTAATTTTAGTATAATCGGATACTTACTGAGTCTCTACATATGTGCTGCTTCTGTGGTGGTCTCTGATGATACAGCCAAGAACAAGGCAGACATGGCTCTTGGCCTGGAGAGTATAGAACTGGTGGGAAAGACAGACATTCCACAAGAGTACAGTCTTACTAATACAAAATGACACATTTAGAGAGTTCTTGCCCCTGCAGGAGCAAGGGAATCTGTCTTCACAGAGAGGTTGGGAGGACCCCTTTAAGGAAATCTTCCAGCTGAGACCTAGTGAAGAGTAAGAGGAGAGTGTTCTAAACAGAGAGCTATGTATGTGAAGACCCAACATTGAGAGATTGAGACTGAGATTAAGAAATTAGGGAAAGTTTGGTATTTGGAGAATCGGTGGGTTAGAGGACATTGTAAGTTTGGTTTAGGTAAACATTCCCCTCTTGCCTCTATTTATACTTTTATCTAATTTCTTTTAAACTAATCTATTTTATTCATTTTCCACAACCCCCTTTTCTTGTTAATCACCACAACATTAAAATAAATATATTTTTTAAATGGGGGAAAAAGATTACTGGTAACCTCACAGAAGCCAATTACATTTCTGCCTATGAACTTCTAGTATTGTTTAGATATTATATATTTTTATGTAATTATATTCATAGTATATATGCAATTTTATATTTTGATTTCTAACATTGAATTCTATTTAAAACAGATTTTGGTAATTGTTTTCATGGTTAGAATTCACAATTATATCCCTTAAAGATAATGATGCCTTGCAACTTAACCATTTTCTTTCTTTCTTTCTTTCTTTTTTTTTTTTTTT
>NW_016107683.1:236287-237895 GCF_001604975.1 Cebus imitator
TTTTTTTTTTTTTTTTTTTTTTTTTTTTTTTTTTTTTGCTTGAGACGGAGTCTTGCTCTGTTGCCCAGGCTGGAGTGCAATGGTGTGATCTTGGCTTAAGCAACCTCTACCTTCCAGGTTTAAGTGATTGTCCTGTCTCAGCCTCCTGAGTAGCTGGGATTATAGGCACGTGCCACTATGCCCGGCCATGTTTTATCTTTTTAGGAGAGACAGTGTTTCACCTTGTTGGCCAGGCTGGTCTTGAACTCCTGACCTTGTGATCCACCCACCTCCGCTTCCCAGAGTGCTGGGATTACAGGCATGAGCCACCACACCTGGCCCCACTATTTCCTTTTTTTTTTTTTTTTGGTCATTTAAGATGGTTCAGTTTAAAAAAAAATTATTTACAGAATGAGTATCACTGATTAATTTGCCCTTTTTTCATTAGCATTAATTTCATAGGTTAGATGTATAATGTTGAACTTTTTATGCCTAATTCATTTGCCTTTCTGAAAAAGATTGCACCTATTTACAATTACTCTGGTAATTATATATAAGGATATTAGCTTCACCATGACTAGCCTAGTAGGATAAAAATGGCATTACATAGTTGCTATCCATTATATTATTTGATTTCTAGACAGGATAACTTAAAAAAATTATGGTAAAGGGCTGGGTGTGGTGGCTCATGCCTGTAATCCCAGCACTTTGGGAGGCCGAGGCGGACTGATCAGGTCAGCAGTTCGAGACCAGCCTGGCCAACATGGTGAAACCCTGTCTCTACTAAAAGTACAAAAATTAGCCAGGTGTGGTGGCGGGTGCCTGTAGTCCCAGCTACTTGGGAAGCTGAGGCAGGAGAATTGCTTGAAACCAGAAGGCAGAGGTTGCAGTGAGCTGAGATCACGCCACCGCATTCCAGCCTGGGCGAAAGAGCAAAACTCCGTCTGAAAAGCCAAAATTGTAGTAAATACACATCACATACCATTTACTATCTTAGCCATTTTTGAGTATGTAGTTCAGTAGTGTTAAGCACATTCATATTATTGTACAACCTTAATCTCCTCACCTCTTTTCATTTTGAAAAACTGGGGGCTCTGTATCCATGAAACATTTACTTTCCATTTCTTCCTCTTCCCAGCCTCTGACTACTCTAGGTACCTCATGTTAGTAGAATCATTTGGTATGTTATTTTTGTAACTGGCTTATTTAACTTAGCTTAATGTCTTTAAGGCCTATCCATGTTGTAGCATGTGTTAGAATCTCCTTACTTTGCCGGGCACGGTGGCTCACGCCTGTAATCCCAGCACTTTGGGAGGCCGAGGCGGGTGGATCACGTGGTCAAGAGATTGAGATCATCCTGGTCAACATGGTGAAACCCCGTCTCTACTAAAACCACAAAAAATTAGCTGGGCATGGTGGCGCGTACCTGTAATCCCAGCTACTCAGGAGGCTGAGGCAGGAGAATTGCCTGAACCTAGGAGGCGGAGGTTGCGGTGAGCCGAGATCGCGCCATTGCACTCCATCCAGCCTGGGTAACAAGAGTGAAACTCTGTCTCAAAAAAATAAAAATAAAATAAAATTTAAAAAAAATAATTTTTAAAATAAAAATAATAAATTAAAAAGACAGCA
>NW_016107683.1:239465-240732 GCF_001604975.1 Cebus imitator
GTCATCTGCCTGCCGCAGCCTCTCAAAGTGCTGATTACAGGTGTGAGCCGCCGCGACGGGCCCCAGAATCTCTTTCCTTTTTAAGGCTGAATATTCCCTTGTATGTATAGACCACATTTTGTTTATCCATTCTTCTGTCAGTGGTCACTTGGGTTGTTGCTGTCTTTTGTCTATTGTGAATTATGCTGCTATGAACATGGGTGTAAACTACATCTTTGGAACCCTGCTTTCAGTTCTTCTGGGTCTAAACCAAGAAGTGGAATTGCTGGATCATATGGTAATTCTTTTTTTTAATTTTGGAAGGAAATGCCATACTGTTTTCCATAGCGGTTGCACCAGGTTACATTGCACAAGGATTCCATTTTCTCCACATCTTCCTAGCCCTTATTATTTTCTGTTTTGTTGATAGTAGCCATCCTACTGAGGTGACATTTCCTGGTTAGACAAGATAGTGTTTTCATGGACTCACTGTTTACATTTTCTCTCTTGCATCATATCATTCCAAAAATAATTTTTTCTTCCAAAATGATTTTGAAAAATCACAGATTTTAACTTTGGATGCCCCTTTTGCACCTTCCAAAAATTTAGTAGGAAGCAGTATAGCTTTTATATATTTATTGGAGTTTCATAAGGTTTTTTGTTGGTTTCTTTGTTTTTTGAGACAGGGTCTTTTCTCTGTCATCCAGGCTAGAGTACAGTGGCATGATCTCAGCTTGCTACATCCTCTGTCTCCCTGGCTCAAGCGATTCTCCCACCTCAACCTCTCATCTACCTGGGACCACAGGTGTGCTCCACCATGCCTGGCCACTTTTTGTATTTTTTATGGTTTTATTTTGAGACATGGATTATTTTTTGATGGTCAGAGGAGAGATAATGCATAGGATACTGAAAAGGCAGAAGTGGTAAAAGGTTTCAGAAAGGGAGGAACAGTGGAGAATAATAAGTACCAAAGATGAGTTTTGCCTAAGGTGCTATTCTGTCAAGGACACTGTTGGCAGTCTTCCATCACTGTTGTAATTAATGTGTTATAGTGATTACAGACTTCATACTGGGGGAAATGCTGCAAAAATCTCTTTGAATGTTAGAGGGACATCTGTGTTTATATACCCAAGTGCTTTTGTGAATTTTATGGAAATACGTTTGTCTTTGTATTTACATGTTTTATGTGTACATGCACATGTGAACCTTTTATCTTAAATGTGATGTTAAATTGAATTAAACTTTATTCCAAGGCTATACACTCAGAGCTAAATGCTTTTTTTTTTTT
>NW_016107683.1:241552-252888 GCF_001604975.1 Cebus imitator
TTTTTTTTTTTGAGATAGTGTCTTGCTCTGTCACCCAGGCTGGAGTGCAATGGTGCGATCTCTGCTCACTGCAACCTCTGCCTCTTGGGTTCCGGCGATTCTCCCTGCCTCAGCCTCCTGAGTAGCTGGGATTACAGGCACCTGCCACCACACTGGCTAATTTTTGTATTTTTAGTAGAGACAGCGTTTTGCCGTGTTGGACAGGCTGGTCTTAAACTCCTGACCTCAGGTGATCTGTCCATCTCAGCCTCCCAAAGTGCTGAGATTACAGGCATGAGCCACTGTGGCTGTCCAGTAATGAATTTTTTAAAACTAATAATGTTATTTGATAGTTTTGTTGGAATCTAGAGTACGTCCAGATTGGTTGAATGCTCTGTTTTCTTGAATTTTTGATTTTCAAAATGAAATAATATTTAAATTTCATTATTATGACTAAAAAATCTCTTTCCTTCTTTATTTGTGTGTCCATTTGCATGTTCTACACAAAGATAGGCTTCCTTAAAAAATTCAAAATGTAATATGGAAATGAAAGTATGTTCAGTTATAGTGTATTGTGTATTGCCTTTAATTCACACTGTTTTTCCACTTAATGGCACAACTCTCCGTCATCTTCTACTACTTGCAAGAGCCATCTCAATTATAATTTAATAATTAATTTTGTAATTATTTAATGCCAGATTGTCTTTGTAGAATGGAAGGAGGTTGATTAATCCTGTAAAACGGAAATTGGCATCATACCTCTTATGTACTAGGTACATACGAAATCTTGTATGAATGAACCGGATTTTATTGCCTTTAAAATACGTTTTCTCATTGTGAAGATAAAGTAGAATAATATATTTTTATTTCCCATGTTTGTGAAGCTTTATACATGTTTATGTTAGTGCCCACTGAGCTACAGAGCTGATGAGAAGTTTCTTGACTGCTCTATATGAGCAAAATGAATTGTCATCTGATAAAATATTTTTAAAGACTGTTTTTCAAAGAATTGCTAACTTAATTCTATTAATGCAAACACTTCTGTTCATAAACAGTTACTATCATATAATCTGCTTTGAGATTATGTGAGAGAAGGATAATGTTGTCATCCACAAACACATTCTGTGGCTCTTTCCACATGTGACAGTTTCAAGTTGTCAGCGAATTTTTATTTTTTGTAATAATGTGCTATATTTTATATTGTAGAAGTTTGTAGGGGTTGATTTTCTACATTCTAGAATGAAGTGACTATATTTTTCTGCCTTTAAAACTTAAGTAGAAGCCGGGCGAGGTGTACTTAAAACTTAAGTACAAGCCCACACCTGTAATCCCAGCACTTTGGGAGACCAAAATGGATGGATCACCTGAGGGCTGGAGCTTGAGACCAGCCTGCCCAGCATGGCAAAACCCCATCTCTACTAAAAATACAAAAAATTATCCAGGCGTGGTATTGGGCACCTGTAATCCCAGCTACTTGGGAGGCTGAGGCAGGAGAATCACTTGAACTTGGGAGGTGGAGGTTGCAGTGAGCTGAGATGGCACCACCGAACTCCAGCCTGGGTGACAAGAGGAAAACTCCATTAAAAAAAAAAAAGGGCTGGGTGCAGTGGTTCATGCCTGTAATCCCAGCACTTTGGGAGGTTGAGGTTGGTGGATCACAAGGTCAGGAGTTCCAGGCTAGCCTGACTAAAATGGTGAAACCCCATCTCTGCTAAAAATAAAAAATGAGCTGGGTGTGGTGGCATGTGCCTATAATCCCAGCTACTCAGGAGGCTGAGACAGGAGAATCGCTTGAACCTGGGAGACGCAGCTTGCAATGTGCTGAGATCCAGCTGCTGTACTCCAGCCCGGGTGACAGAGCAAGAGTCTATCTCAAAAAAAAAAGAAAAAAATTAGGCATGATAGCAGGTGCCTGTAATCCCAGCTACTGGGGAAGCTGAGGCAGGTTGAATCGCTTGAACCTGGGAAGCAGAGGTTGCAATCAGCCGAGATTGAGCCACTGCACTTCAGCCTGGGTGACAGAGAGAGACTCCATCTCAAAAAAATAGAAACAACCAAAAACAAAACAAAACAAAAAAAACCCAAAAAAACTTAAGTAGAATTACAAAGAAATGAAGTCTATTAATTGATTTCCTAACCCAAAAAAGAAAGAAGGGTTAGAAATGGTGTATAGTTTAATATCGTACAGTCTTTTTATATTTTCAGGCCAGTGGACATCTTGAATATTTACAGATTATGTTTGTCACAGTAAAATAATTTCTCACATTTTTTTTCATCTCATTTATCTACATGTTCTGAAAAGGATGACAGTAGTTCAATTCTGAAATGTATTTCCAGGAAAGCCAAAAAAGTTTTCTGAAAAGTGGGTTAAAAAAAGCTGAATCATTGCCAAGAATGAAAAGATGCTGGGTTGTTATTCATATGATCAAAAGAATTTGTAGGCTTAGAGTGCAGTGCAAATATTCTTGTCTGTGTTTATTGCATAAAAATGATGTTGATGACACATATGAAAGTGTGAAAACACATTAGTTCCAAAAGAAAATGCATAATAGTACCTCATTTCTTTGAAATCAGTAACCAAAAAGTTCACGGTAAGTCTGAAAGATTGTTGGTAGTGCTTATTTCTGTAGGTGGGACCTGAGAGACACTTTTATTTTCTTTTGGCTTAGTTTTAGATTCTTACTTTTCTATAGTGAACATAAATTATTATTATAAAAACTATTAAAGATGTGTATTAACAAAAAGAAGAAAATAGAGACCTATTAGTTTCTATTGTAATTCCTTAAGATTCTAGGGTGTTGGTTTGAATTACTTATAACATTATTTCCTGTGAATAGTAGTATAATTTTCCTTTAGAATTATACCAATTCTCCTGTCCTTTTATATTTGGGGCCAAACAAGATTTTGATATTTTTCTTTTGTGTGCCTCCTCCACCCAGCCACCCACCCATCCACCATCCATCCATCCATCCATCTATGATCTATTCATTCATCATTTATCCATTCATCCTTCCATTGATCCATTCATGTGACAAGAGTGAAATTATAAAATTTCATACCTTTCATGTTTACATAATCATTTATAGTTAGCTTTTTCTATGACATTCTTCTAGAATGGTGGTTCTTAACCATGGTTGAAGATTAGGATCATTTAGGGAAGCTTTTAAACTTTGTGATGCCCAGGCTGCTCCCTCAGACAATGAAGTCAGAGTCCCTGTGGATGGGTTCAGGCATCAGTACTCCTTGAAACTCTCCAGGTGATTTCACCGTAGATTGAGAACCACTTGTCTAGAGTATAATTTTTTTTGAATGACATCTAGTGTTTCATGGTGTACACTTACTGAGACTTTATTAAGTTCTTGTTGTCAGACATTTCAATTATTTCCTTTTTTTTTTTGCAGTTATAAACAATACACATTGCATATATCCTTGTAACTAAATTTGTGTGCATGACTATATTTGTTAATGTAAAGTTACTGTCATAATTTTACTGTTCGGATAGTATGCAAAACCTTAAGGCTTTTGATTCTTTTTACAAAAATGGAGATCATGATTTTGATTTGTCTGATAGCAAATTTTTAGAAATTCTATTGTTTATTGATATACCCAAAACTTTATAAAATAACAATGAGCCTAAAGCTATAATAAAGCTTCAAATGTTACTCAGGGCAGGGTTACTATCCATGACGGACATGGTTTGGGGCAGGGTTTGTCAACTCATCATTACTGACTTTTGGGTCTAGATAATTCTTGTGGAGGCTGTTCTGTAAATTGTAGGATGTTAAGTAGCATCTTTGGCTTCTGTGCGCTAGAGGCCATAGTACCCCCACCTCTTGTTGTGACAATCAAAAATGTCTCTAGACATTGCCTCCCTCCACCCCCCACTGGTAGTTTGTGGTCTGCAAACTACAGCCTGTGGGTCATATTTGGACACAAACTCATATGTGTATTGTCTGTGTATTATACAATAGCAGAGTCGAGTAGTTACAGCAATGACCATATGGCTCACAAAGTAGAAAACATTTACTGTCTAGCTTTTATGTAAAACATTTAGTCTATGTCCCCATGAGGGACATTGTCTGGGTCAGGAAAGTAACTTGTAAATAGCTGAAATTCATTGGGGTAATGTTCTGATAGATTTAGGTATGTATAGGGTGTTGTAGCTATGAGGAGAGAGGAATAGCTAATTAATGCCCTGAGAAGATTGGGAATATTTCTGTAAGGAGATGACAAAAATTAGATGTTGAAAGTCTGAGTAGATAAAATGGGGAAGTTCCCGTAGGCAGAGGGCATGGTATATACGAAGGCAATGCTGTATTCAGGGAATGGAGGAAAGTGTCACATGCCTACTGCATATAATTGAAGTAATACTGGCAAGAAACCTCAGGAATCATGCCTGCAGTGATAGATGGGCACCAAATTATAAATGAGGCCACATTCTATGCTAAGGAATTTGGACTTATCTTTGTGCAAATGGAAAGCCATTAATGTTTTTAGACAGGGGAGTGATTATCAATTTGTGGTTTGAAAGATTTTTCTATATGGCATTCTTATTTTACATCCCTCATTCTCTGTTGAAACCTGCCCTGTCAACTCAAAATTGATTTTAGCGCTGCTTTGTCACTTAGCACATTCTTCTTGGTTATGAGCGTCTAAAGTTTCTAATTCCCAGTGCCTACCTAGCACATAGTAAATACTCAATGAATGCTTGTTGAATGAATGTAAACATTACTTATAGCATCTTCAATTTTTTCCCCCTGCCCCCATTGTTGTGTTGGTAAATGTTTAACAACCAGCCACTGGGTAGTGTGGGAGGGAGAAAACCGTGATTGTAGTGTTTGCTAATTTCTGTGGTATAAAAACACCCACCACAGCCAATTTTAAAACTTCAGGCTACCAGCAAGCTGGTACAAATGAGATGTAGCACATCACTGCATGTACCTAGCAAGTACCTAATAAAATGAGATAAACTGATACCTTGTGTTTTTAAGTCAAAATAGAAAGGTTTTTATTGTAAGTCTTAAATTCTGTAGTTACAAAGGATGATATTTTCATATATTGTAAGTATTGACATTTAAAAATAACATTCTCAAATCACTCTTCTAAGTCAGGAGTGGAAGGGAATTTCCCTAACCTGATAAAGAGTATCTATATCTGAATTATTTAAAAATTTTAAAAATAGCTTTAATTTTTTTTTGGTACAGGGCCTCAGTCTGTTGCCCAGGCTAGAGCCTGGAGTGCAGTGGCACAGTCATAGCTCATTGCAGCCTCAGAGTCATGGGCTCAAGGGATCCTTCCACCTCAGCCTCTTGAGTAGCCTGATAAAGAGTATCTATTAAAAGGCTGAAAGCAAGCATCATCTTAAATTGGAAATGTTGAAAGCATCCCTTTAAAATGGAAAAAGTAGAAAAGTGTGCTGGTTAGAACCACTTGTATTAAATAAAGATTGTATTGATGGTCTCAGCCAGTGAAGTAAAACAAGAAAAACAAATTACAGGTATAAGGATTGGAAGGAGGAAATGAATTCTTCATAAATTACAAACGAGGTTGGGTGTGGTGGCTCATGCTTATAATCCCAGCACTTTGGAAGGCTGAGGTGGGCGGATTGCTTGAGCTCAGGAGCTTGAGACCAGCCTTGGGGCAGCATAGTGAAACTCTTGTCTCTATGAAAAATATAAAAATGTGAGACTGTCTCAGAAAAAGAAAAAAAAATACAGATGATATTATTATTTAGCTAGAGAAAACCAGAAGAATTTACAGATAAATTGTTAGAAATAAGGAAGATGTTAACAGTGTAGCTTCATATACAACTAAGGTATAAGGCCAGGAGCCGTGGCTCACGCCTGTAATCCCAGCACTTTGGGGGAAAGAGGCGGGTGGATTACTTAGGTCAGGAATTTGAGACCAACCTGGCCAACATGGTGAAACCCTGTCACTACTAAAAATACAAAAATTAGTCAGGCGTGGTGGTGGACGCCTGTAATCCCAGCTACTCAAGAGGCTGAGGCAGTATTGCTTGAACACAGAAGGCGGAGATTGCAGTGAGCTGAGATCGCACCATTGCACTCCAGCTTGAGTGACAGAGGGAGGCTGTCTCAAAAATAAAAAAAAGTTAAAAAAAAAATAATAATAATTAAACATCTGTACAGAAGTTAGTTGCATGCTTAAGTATCGGCAGTGAAAAACTAGACTGTTTTCAATTGTATCAGAAGAAAATAAATAGAAATAAATTTAATGAAAGACATATAAGAATTCTAAGGGAAATTATATATTTTTAGGAAAGGATGTTAGGAGGACCTAGAAATATAGAAATATACCGTGTTTTTGTACAGAAAAACTTTGTATCAGAAAAATATCATTTCTCCCTAGTTGACATACAGACCAATGAAATTCAAATCAAATCTCAGTCAGGCTTACCAGGGAACTTATTAGATAATTTTACATTTTATATGGAAAGGATGGAAAGGTAAAGGGCCAAAAATAGCTAGGACATTTCTAAATACTATCAGAGAGGGAGGATTTTCTCTGTCAGATATCAGGACTTATTATGAAGTTACAGTCAAATTAACCAATGGGTTGTAGCATTTGTGTTATTCTGTGTGGGCTGCTGTAACAAAATATCATAAGCTGGATAGCTTACAAAAAATATAAATTTATTTCTTACAGTTCTGGAGGCTGGGAAGTCCAAGATCAAGGTACTGGCAGATTTAATGTCTGTGGGGGCCTACTTTCTGGTTCATTGATGGCGCCTTCTAGCTTCCCCTCACGTGATGGAAAGGCAAGATAGCTCTCTGGGCTATCTCTTGTAAGGGCACTAAGCTCATTAATGAAAGCTCTGCCCCCATGATTTCATCATCCCTCAAAGGCCCTGCTTCATGGTACCATCACCTTGGGGGTTGGGTGTAATACAAGAATTTTGGGGGAACATAGACATTTAGACCATGGCATGGAGGGAATTGACCAGTGGGACATAGTATTGAAGTGAGAAGACCCCACCTATATTGTCCCACTGCTCCATCATGCCTCTTCTGGGTACATTCCAGAGAGTGAGTCAGGATCTAATTTTTTGTTTTGATATAATTTCCGACTTAGGAAAGTGTTGCAAGAATAGCATAGACAATTCTCCTATTCTTTTACCCGAATTTCCCTTGTTAACATTTTATGACATTCGTTTTCTCATCCCATGTTAATATTATTGACTTTCTTTTTCTGAAGTATTAGAGCGTGAGTTGAAGTATTTACCCTTAAATACTTCAGAGTATATATCCTAAAATCCAAGATGTTCTATTACATAACTATAGTGTAGTGGTCATAGTCTTGAAATTAACTGATAAATTTATAGATTATATTCAGATTTCACCACTTCTCCCCAAATGTCCCATATTTTCCCTCAACCCTTTCTGGCCCACTATCTAATCTGGGATTCTCTGTTGCATTTTGTCATACTGACTCGATTCTCCTCTATCTGTAACACTTCCTCAGTCTGTCTTTGTCGTCTATGACTTTGGCATTTTAAAGAGTTCAGCTCAGTTACGTATATCAGAGTATGTTGTCAGATATTTTTACTGATGCAATGTGTGATGAAAAATGAGGAGACAAACAAGAAAATGCTATTGATTGCTTAGCAGAAGCTAAGCATTGACAGTAGTGAACCAATGTGTTTAAAGTGATTGCTATGTGATTTTCATTTTCAAAACTAGTGCTAATACCAGTGATATAAGGATGATGATGATTGAAATTTATGGAGACATGAGTTTAGATATTCCTCTCTTTCCTGGCTAGATATGGAGGAAATAGTTGACTGAGAGATTAATGTCCCGCATATCTCCTTCCTTGCATGGAAAGAGAAAGACTTCGAGAGAGGAAAGCGAACAGAAAGTTATCTGTCAAAAACAGTACCTTCCAAAAATCTTCTCCAGAAGAGAGGAAGTAGTTTCTCAGAAGCTGAAAACATGATTGGAAAACAAAAGCAGTAGATACTTAACACTTATTACATGTCCCAAGCTGCCCTAGGAAATGGGATGAGGGACAGAAAGAACTGGGGAAACTTGAATTGAGGAGTTAGAGTTCCATCTTTATTTGTTTAAATCCATGTCTGCAGAGGGATTCATTCAGGATCACAGTTTTGATTTGAGGTTTAAAACTTGATCTTTGACCCACCTGAATTCTCACTTCGATTTACTTTGTGAGTACAAACATGTTCTTTAATGATAATAGGAGAGTTAGGAGAGTGGTCCTGTTTCATCCTCTATTTCCGAGTATTTTCTCACTATCATGGCTTGGAGCACTGATTTCTGAACCTAACACGCATATGGAGCATACATTATGGGTGATACATATGTACATGTTGTAGCACGTCATGACTGAAGAGCTGAAAACTTCACCTTGAATTTTAAAACTATACATTTTTGCAGAGGGCACTTACTGGAGAGAAAGCAGAAGACTGAGTTTTGGATTCATTTACTTCTAACCTTGGTTGATTCACTGTGCTCAGTTGTCCAGCTGAAAAATGAGAAAATAATAAATAAACTTTTAACTCTCTGAAGGCCAAAGAACCTGCCTCTGATTTGCTCTGGGATCTAATATTTTATGATATGTTAAAAATGGCAAAATAATTCCTGGGAGAAAAATAGGAGAGGAAAATTGGCAGTACAGTAAGAGGAACAAATTGCTGATGGGAGAATCACTTTAATAAACATAACATTTAGCCACGTTCACCTGAATGTCATTTTTCTTTTTTAGTTAACTCTGTAGGTTTCAGAAGGGCTGCTATGTGATTAATAGAACATATAACAAAGGTGTTAAATATTAACTCAGTATTTGTTACAACTGGGCTGTTAAAAATCATATGATAGGAGCAGTGGTTATACTTGTTTTGAAATTACCTGTTCCATGGCACTGGATGTTGAGACCATTGACTTTATGGACTCTTAAGCAAATTTCTAGTGTGCATTTGAATTTAGACTTCTATTCATGGACTGGGATGTCAGAGGTGTATATGTGAGGAGGAGGACAAGGAGTTTATAGGATATTTTTGAGGCACCATATCTTTTATGCAAATCTGGGAGCTTAGAGTTAGCAAGATAGATTTTATTTTTATCTACATTTTATTTTCCGTTTTGAATATAAGGTTTTTGAGAAATTGGAAAAAAGTATTAAGGCTTTCAACAGTGCAGGGTATTTTGGTTGCTACTTAACTTGCACATAGCATCTGTGATGCACTATGTGAGAATTTATAGCAGAGCACTTTATTTTTCCTGTCATGGCTTTTGTGAGGAAGTGTTTTCACTTAGTGATTTACAGAAGATTACCCGCATTTTGTTTTGTTTTGTTTTGTTATAACTAGTTAAGGCTGTGCAAAGTAATACATTTTGGACTTTGATGATGGGGCTTTCACATGTGCTGAAATCACTTTGAATCCATCATTTCAAGAAGATACAGCCTATCCTTTCGTTATTTCTTATTAACTGCTTCAGAGCCTTCATGGATAGCTAGGCAAAGCATTCATTTATCTGAAGTTGAACTGTGTTCGTGCTTGAGCTTTCGGAACGCAGAAATGAGCTTCTGGTGATGAAACCTGTTGGATTTCTAGAGGAAGCAGCTGGAGTCTTTGGCTTGTTAACTAGCAATGATTCAAGTCTTGCAGATTGTAAAGGAGCTGGTGACACCATCAAGGCAAAAAGCTGCCACAGTGAAGGAAGGTAAGATCATTAGCAGAATGAACAATCAAACACTTTAAAGGCACTCAGATTTTGCTAAGTATCGACCTAAGGATGTGCTATAAAAGGGGGTTTTGAGTTGCCATATATGCTCTTGCATTTCTGATATATTGTGATATCTGAAAAGGATCAGGTAATGGCATGATTGTTAACAAGCCTCATTATTACTGTTTTTGAACAAAAATTAGGCGTATATTATTAAGAGGTAGAGAGAGTAAGGGGAGGTTATTGCATTGCTGCTGTCGTAGTACTTTTAACATTGTAAAGATCCTATTGCATTATGTATTTTGTAGGTAGAAGAATAACTTTTATAATCCTCATTTCTTTTAATTTTAAAATATAAGTATTCATAGCAGATGTCAGAAGAGAACAGGCTAGGATTCTGCCTATGGCACAACATAAGAACTAGATGATTTTTATTTGTGTGAATAGCTGATAAAATAATAGCTATAAATATGAATTTAGTCAATGAGTAGTAGATTTTACTGCCTTTTTAGTGAATAATTGCTTCTGTTTATGATTATATGCTTAATGCTGTTTATATTAAGAACAGCCCTGTATTTATAGCTTGTGTCTAGACTGTGCTGAAATACATTTTTAAAAACATTTTAAAATTGCATGTCTTATTTATAGATCTTAAATGGCCAATGTAGATACATCTTTGAAGATATACTTATATATTTTATTTTTAAACATTTAAAATAGTCAGTTTCTAAAATAATAATTAGGAATTGATTTTCAAAAAACACAGGCCATCAACTCAGTTGATTATATTGGCAATTTCACTAATCTGTGGTTTGAAATCAGTTGATAAATTTGTTTATCAGCCTTTTCACATGTAAGATGTATTAAGCATTCTGTCTTTATGATTTGAAGAGTGTACAGATAACACAGATGACATAAAATGTAGATTAGTTTAGATTTTTTTCTTTAATGTGATATAATCTGTTTTAAAGTAAAGCTTATGAGATTCCATGTCTTATGTAAAATGATTTATCATGATAATATGAATACACAAAATAGTCAACCATATAAAGAGCTGAAAGAAATCTCAGGCAACTTCTTGTCTCTCTTTTTTTTTTTTTTCATTTTATGGAAGAATGTGGTATTTAAGTGACTGAACAGACGTGCATCTCAAAAAGCAGGGAGTCTTGTCATTTACCTTTGACAATGTGGCAGTATTATTTAGGATACTTTACAGTCTTTTACCTCCTGCTTTCTACTTTATTTCTGCTCCCCTTCGGAAGTAGAAACCTACATTCCCATCTCAGAATAGCAGGATTCTAGCAATTAGGTATTTAAAGAAAATACTGCTTTTACTATTTCAGGAGAACATAAATTAGCTAATTTAATCCCAGTCTGTTTGAAAGTGTCAGATTTATGTAGTTTGACCTTTACAGTTAGAATTTTTTATTGGAATTTTTTTTAGTTTTTGTTTTCATTCACAATAATAATTACTTGGAATATACCCAGGGAAAAGAATAATAATTTTCGTGTCTTTCATAATGCAGACATATAGATATATCTCATATATTACAGGAAACATCATGTGAATATATAAAAAATACTGCCAAAAGATACTATATATTAAAGTAGTAGAATGGCTTTTGTTCTCAAACTTTTTTTTTTTTTTTTTTT
>NW_016107683.1:254005-286754 GCF_001604975.1 Cebus imitator
TTGGGGAGGGAGGGAAATTATAAAATGAATGAAAGAATAGATGAATGGTGTAACATGCATTTGTTAAGATAGTCTTGTCTAAGAAGTGTTTGTGCAGTTAGGCAACATAGTCTAGTGGGTTAGTGTATTTTGATATGAGGCTGTCATGGGCAGAGTTGAGATAAGCCTGGTGGTTATCCTGGTGGACCAGGGAAAAGGATGGGTTGAGTGATAACTGCGCAGATTGGAAAAACAAACATTCACAGTTTTCCCTTCAAATGTCTTCATTAGCCTGCATCTCTAGGGCCTAGCTCCACTAGATTGGCAAGGTGAGACACCATTAAGCCTACTGAAGAGTAAAGCCAAGCCACCCCATCTTTCCAGATGTGTGTAAGGCATAAATGTAATCATGGGAGCTGTGTGTTTCTAAAGAACCTGGTTTTCTCCTTTAGAAGCCTCATGTTTATTTGAATTAAAAAAAGACTTGAAAAACAGTGCATGTTTTTCTCTCGTTAAACAGAAGTATGCTAAATATGATTGAATTTGTTCTTAATAATTCAGATTCTTCATTTTGCATTTTTTGTAGGTTAGAGAACCTGATGACCAAGGTTATTAAAACTAATTATAAAATAAGAGTAGATTTTGAGTGAGGGCTTTGAAGGTCTCTCTTGTTAGTAAGACATACTAGCTTTGGTGTCTATCCTGACCTTTTCATTCCTACATTCATTCCTTCATACTTTTCTTCTAGATAATGACAGTAGCCTCCTCATTCATTTTATTCAGTAAACATATATTAAATACTTACCACATCTTAGATGCAAGGGTGCAGAGGTATATCCTCAAGGAGCTCAGATGCAAGTGGTCAGAGACAAAAGTCAGTGATTACAGTGGTTTGACAGGTAGACAAGGTCATGGAACCCCAAGCCGGGAGGTACTTAACTGACCCTCTTAACTTGCCGTCATTTGTTGATGAGAGGACTGAAGGAATTAAATTATTTGATGAGGTGACAGATTGCTCTCAATTGAGCCAAGTCTGAAAGCATGCATAAACGCTAGCTAGTATAGGGAAAAAGAGTTTGTTTGAGCATCCCGCAGGAAGAGTCATGAAGATAAGAGAGAGCATAATGTATTGGGAAAACTGCAAGTTGTTAAGTATGGCAAGAAAATAGGTGAAGGAGGGGCGCTCAGGTGCCCAAACATGAAGAATCCACGTAGAGACTGGAAATTCTCTTAGGGTGATAGTGGGAGGATGTGAGAAGCAGCCTGAGCTTTAACTCTGTGTGCCACCCTTCCATTGCTGTCTGAAATAGCTTTCTGAAACAATTTGCCATAAAACCTAAAATTCAGGCTTAACCTATGCAGTACTTCTGGCTGTATCAATAAATCTCTCCACGTACCCTCTGTGCCAGCTACATCAGAATATTTGCTGCTTCCCAAATGCGCTTCTCTATCTGGATGTGAGTCCTTCCCTTCTTCTCCAGCAGCCACAGTCCTTATCAGATCAGTATTTAGGTTCCAGTGCCATGCCTGCGTAAAGCATATTTCCTTACTCCTTCTCCTCTCATCTTTCTAGGTTAGATTGAATCATTTCTTTCTTAATATTCTCTTAGCATTTTGCTTTTACTTCTGTTACTACACCTTAATTCTATACATGATGATTATGTTTATTAAATTGACCAGTAAATGTTAATTGCAATACATTTGTTGATTTGACTTAATGAACATTTCTACTTCTATTCTGTTTTTTTAGCGATATTTTAGATGGTTAAGATATGTGGTCTTAAATAAGTGAAATATTATAGCTAATAACTTAAGCAATGGACAGAGAAATATATAAACAAACCCTTTCAGAAACTGTGCAGATATTTCAGATATCTCAGATATTTTGTAGATGGATAATCGTTTTCAGCTTATCTTTAAAACGTACTCGTTTTGCCCTATATGTTGACAATTTACACTTGCAAGACTAAAATGTTAGCATCTAATCTATTTTATTTAGTTGTAGGTTTGTAGTTCTTTATGATTTACAAAGGATTCATACCTTTGACCAAAAAAGAAGATACCACAAGAAGAAATATTTATTGAGAACTGGAGAAATGGCTGCTTGTGGCAGTGTTCCTTGTCTACCCAATCTCCATTCTCTCGTTTGGAGTGTTGGTGTCCTCAATTACAAAGCAAACCAACAAATGAACTCTCTCTCTTAAGTATAAGCAAAAGCGTGCTGAGGATTTCTCTAAAGGTTTTACCTTCTGAGACAGTTGTCATGTCTGCTTTTTTGTTACATCCTTCCTTCTACCTGGAATGTGAGTGCAGTTCCTGGAGTTATAGCAGCCATACTGTGATGGTAAGGACAAAAGCAATATGGTGGAGGAGAAATAGAGAAGGCTAGTCTTTTGTGACACCAGTGACACTAAGAAACTTTTGTACCAGCCCCTAGTTACCTCTAGACTTTTTTTTTTTCTAATTTTTATTTTTTATTGCATTTTCAGTTTTGGGGTACATGTGAAGAACATGCAAGATTGTTGCATAGGTACACACATGGCAGCGTGATTTGCAGCCTTATTCCCCTTCACCTATATCTGGCATTTCTCCCCATGCTATCTCTCCCCAACTCCCCACCCCCCGCTGTCCCTCCCCTATTTCCCCCCAACAGACCCCAGTGTGTGATGTTCCCCTCCCTGTGTCCATGTGTTCTCATTGTTCAACACCCGCCTGTGAGTGAGAACATGTGGTGGTTGATTTTCTGTTCTTGTGTCAGTTTGCTGAGAATGATGATTTCCAGGTTCATCCATGTCCCTATGAAGGACATGAACTCATCGTTTTTGATGGCTGCATAATATACCATGGTGTATATGTGCCACATTTTCTCTGTACAGTCTGTCATCGATGGGCATTTGGGTTGTTTCCAGGTCTTTGCTATTGTAAACAGTGCCACAGTGAACATTTGTGTGCATGTGTCCTTATAGTAGAACGATTTATAATCCTTTGGATATATAGCCAGTAATGGGATTGCTGGGTCAAATGGAATTTCTATTTCTAGGTCCTTGAGGAATCACCACTCTGTCTTCCACAATGGTTGAACTAATTTACACTCCAACCAACAATGTAAAAATGTTCCTATTTCTCCACATCCCCTCCAGCATCTGTTGTCTCCAGATTTTTTAATGATCGCCATTCTAACTGGCGTGAGATGGCATCTCAATGTAGTTGTGATTTGCATTTCTCTAATGACCAGTGATGATGAGCATTTTTTCATATGTTTGTTGGTCTCATGTATGTCTTCTTTTGTAAAGTATCTGTTCATATCCTTCACCCACTTTTGAATGGGCTTGTTTGTTTTTTTCTTGTAAATCTGTTTTAGTTCTTTGTAAATTCTGGATATCAGCCCTTTGTCGGATGGGTAGACTGCAAAAATTTTTTTTCATTCTGTTGGTTGCCGATTCACTCTAATGACTGTTTCTTTTGCCGTGCAGTAACTAGACTTTTTTGGCTTATTACTGGCAGTCAAAGTGATCCTCACTAGTATAGTATCTAATGTGATAATAAGAGTAGGAATAAAAGCATGCCATTTAAATATATAACTTAAACTCAGTTACAGAGCACTTTGTTCTGTGCTGGGATTGAGAAGCCTTAATTAGAAGTAGCATATATCCTAAGGTGAAACACAGATACGGCCATTAGAATGTGGTAAGAGGGATACTGATATGGGAGTTGGAAGGCCTGTGATCTACTTTTACCACCATATGACTTTAGGTGAGTCAGTGAATATCTTTGTGTCATGGTGTTTTCCATCTATTACGTGATTGGGTGTTCTCTAAGATCTTACAGGGCACTGACATTCATAGTCTACTTAGTTTCTTGAAGCATTTTTGTTTTTTATGGTAACCTCTCGAATTACAATGTCAATTCATAATGCCTACCTGAGTTGACTCTGCACCTACGCACACACACACACACATACACACACACACACTCTCTCTCTTTCTGTGATAAATCAGGTAACCGTAGTCTTAGAAAATTATACATTTGGCTTAGTTGTGACTAGCTTTTAGAGATTTTCACATGTTACTGCTAAGCTGATACAGGTTTATGTGAGTAATTTAATGAAGAGGAAAGGAAGCATAGAGGTGGTTAGCTAAGAGCATGGATATTAATTAGACAGAGTTCTCGAACTTGGGTTTTCTCACTCATTTGCTGTGTAACCTTGAGCAAGTTATGGAACTTCCCTGTGCTCTAGATTCTAAAGTAGAGATAATAATAGTGTGTACTTCCCCAGGTGTTAGAAGGGCTGTGTGAGATAGTGTGTATGAGGGACTCACACAGTGTCTGCCACACTGTAAGGAATACAGGTAAGCTACTGTTTGTATTTTTGTTAGTTTTATTATTGTTATTCTGTTGTTGATACTGTACTTCTGATCTCTTAGATGGCTAATAATTTGTAGGTGTTTGTGCCTGCAACAGAATACAGGATTCTGTGGACAGTGGTCTGATTCAATATAGTGACGTTTGTTAATCTTTTTAACAGTGTCAACTCATTTGTATTTGGAAAACTATCAACAGTACGTTTATTCCTTAAATTTAGATATGTAATATTTGAAGTCAAAATTCTGTGAGTGTTGTGGGTAGAGTTAGTTGATAAAAGTTTTATCAAGACTTTGTTTTAGGGGAATATATTTAGTACAGATTGTTAATTTAATAGCATTTTAAAGAAAAATGAGTCCATTTTATTTAGCTAATTGGCCCAGTATACCATTGTCTTAACTATGGAAAGGAGTTTTTGAAGTAAGCTGGTAAATTTTGCAGTCAGTTGTTGCTTGAAACTTGAAATGACCTTGACAGGTTTTCTTTGAATTGTTAAACCATTAAATTTTTAAACATATATAATTATTATTTGTCAATTAAAAATAATATGAAATTTAAAAAATTAAATGGACTACAATGGACTATTTAAACACTATTCCTTCCCCTCCCCTGTTTTTAAATTTTTGAGACAAGGTCCTGCTCTGACAGCCAGGCTGGAGTACAGAGGTGAGATCATAGCTCACTGCAGTGGCAAACTCCTGGGCTCAATTGATTCTCCTGCCTCAGCCTCCCAGGTAGCTGGGACTACAGGCATGCATCATCATGCCTGGCTAATTTTTTTTATATTTGATAGACATGAGGTGTCACTGTGTTGCCCAGGTTGAGCTCAAGCAGTCCTGCCTTGACCTCCCAGAGTTTTGGGATTACAGGTGTGAGCCACTGTGCCCCGCACTATTCTTCTCTTGCTTGTCACTGAGGCTCTTAGTAAATCAGCACCATGTATTAAGTAAGAATATGGTCTGACCTCTCCAGCATGGTAGCCAGTAGCCACATGTGGTTGAATGATTAAAATTAAGTAAAATAAAAAATTTAGTTCCTCATTCTAGCCACATATTAAGTGCTGAATAGTCACATTGCAGCAAGTTCTGTTGGACAGCATTGGGTAGATTGTGTAGCTAGATTGCCCGAGTTCAGCTCTTGAATCCACTACTTACTAGTCTTGTGACCTTGAGCAACTTATTTAGTTTCTCTGTGTCTGTTTCCTCATATGTAAAACTGGATTAATAACTTCAGACAAAAGTTCTCCTAAGTTCGTGAATGTGGATTAAAGGAGGCAACATTTGTAAAGGGCTTAGAACAGCCCCATTTAAGCACACAGTAAATATGTGGAGTTTGGTAAATAAATGTGTGTGGTGTTCAGATTTATTGTGCTTTGTTTGTGTGCTGATTTTTTTTTGTCCTTTCTGTATCTTTTATTGCCCTTTGAGAGAATATTTATATATGCCAGCATGCCAAATGCATTTTTCATGTTTCTTTTACCACAATTTTGACTCTGTTTCTGCCACACACTCTAACTTAATAATTTATTATGAGTGCTCACTGCTTTGAGAGTGAAGCACAACCTCCTTCATCAGGGATCTGATGAGTCCAGCCTGCCCTTCCCAGCTCATTCTTGCAGTCATCCAGCTCCAGCCTTTTGTTTTATTCTTCCATTAATCACTGTCTTTGTTGTTAAAAATATTTAATGGTGATGGCCGTCTCTTCCAATGGCATCTAAACTCTCCTGGCATGGTGAGCACTGTTATCTGTGCATATGATAAATGCTCGACATATGCTGGTTGAAGAAAATAATCTTCAATATTTGAATTGCAATCAGTATTTCTATTAATATCAAAACTACATTTGTTCAAGTAATCTCTGAAGTAAAGGGAATCCAAAACCCATCTTGCCATCTGTGATGTCAGCATCAGAAATGTGCTCCTCCTTACCAGCCTCTCCACTTCTGTCTGTATTGACTTCATTGGTGAGGGGCTGGATCCGATCACTGCAGTCACTGCAGTTCCCTACCCTACATCGTGGTGACATGCAAATCACTATTGCAGATGCTTTCTGGGTGATACATTCTTGAAGGATGCTGATTTTATCTTGGTTTCTTGCTTCTTTAAATTGTCTCCCATGTTATTTGATTTGCTTTGTGTTGTTTCTTTCTGTGGTCTTCCTGGGTATACTCAAGTGCGTATCACATATGTGTAACAAAGGAAAAATAATGTTAAAAGAAAAAACACCAGTTAATATAAGAAGCACAACTTAGTTTTTGTGTTTCTATGATAATGACATCTAGGTATGATTTAGATTATTTTTCACTTTAAACGGGCTGTTAACTTCATGTGAGAAAAAAACTGTAAAAACATTAACTCTTGTAGAGTGATATATACCTGTGGTGTAGTAAAATTGTACAGCTTCTCAAATTGTTACGAGTTGCTTAATAAATGGCAGTACAAGTGTCAAATCCATAGTTAGTCAGAATCCATAGCTGCACTTTGGATTGTATGTACTGCCCCAAATATATGTTGTGTAAGTTATCTTGTATCATGTTGAATGGATATTATAAAATCAGCAATATGAATCAAATTTATATGTGGTCCTGCAGTATGATTGAAGGTATTCAGTCTTCTTAGACACTGATGCAGTATCTTGTGTTGCTTTCTCAGATGTTTTAGAAGTATTGTAGGGGATAGCTGGGAACTGATAGAGCAGAGGTATTAAGTCCCACTTGGATATGATTTAGAGTAGCTCTTTGAATATATCTTTATTTGCTATCTTCCAGCATATGTATATATGATTATTTTCTAGAGGGCTGTACCCTTTATTAAGCTATCAGAGTCTTGAGGGCAAGGACTGCAATTCATCATTTTGGAGAAAAGTGAATAATTCTGAAGAATTTGGTGGTTCATGAGCTTGCCTGGTATTTGTTACTCTATAGATTATCATTTAAGTGAGATAACAGATAGTAGATAATTGATAAATTCAATCAGTTACACAATTACTGAGAGGATTCTATTCTTGCCTTGTATTATTACTGAACCAGACTGCCCAGTAAACATTATGAATGTTCTCTGGAGAACAATTAGGTTTGCAGTGAGTTATTTTATTGAGAATGCTACTTGGAATTAAATGTTTGTTTATACCACTATCTTGATATAATTTAAATGTAATTTAAATGTGCTGAAGTATCTTTCATTCAGATAACCTGTTACCCCTTAAAAAAAGACTGCTTGAGTATTGTTTCTCTCCCACTTGGCAGACACCAGATGCAGTGATTAATACAGGTCATTATGCTACTTAGTCATGGAGAGCTTTTAATGACTGTTACCTGAACGTCTGCTAGTTTCATGACGGCAGTTACCAGAAACATCTAACCAAATATACATGCTGTGCTTTGAAAATCTGGCTTAGACTAATCTAAATGACTACCTAAGAACATTGGAATATTCTCTTAAGTTTAATATAATTGTAAGAAAGCCCTTATCTTTCTGTAATGTGAACAATCCGAAATGTCAACAGAATGCTGTTTTGGAATGGCTGTCCTTGACAATCCCAGCTTCCTGAGGGCTGGATGCTCAGTGGCTGGGAGTCGTCTGTGCAGAATTGATGGAGACAGAGACAGTGCGCTCTTGTACTTCTGGGAAGTATCATGGGAAGCCTTGCCTTGGAAATGTGGGCCTGGAGTTGAGCTGAGAAGAAGGAAGAACTTTACCTAGACTCTACTGGGAGCAAGTTGAAAAGCAGAGAATGGGTATATTACTTACGAGTTTTTTTTTTTTTTTTGAAAACAGCACTAAGTATTCTTTAGGAAAACTTATTTTGAAATAATTATAGATTCATAGGAAGTTGCAAAACAGTACAGAGAGATTCCATGTACTTTTTACTCAGTTTCCTCCATTTTTACATAACTTTAGTTAAATATCAAAACCAGGATAGTGACATTGGTACAATCCATACACTTTATTCAGATTTCATTAGCTTTACATGCACGTGTGTGGTATGTATGTGAAGTGTGTGTATATGGTGGGTTCTTGGCAATTTTATCATATATATATTTGTGTAACCATCATCAGAACCAAGATTGCAGAACAGTTTCATCACCACAGGTTTCCCTAAGGCTATGCCCTTTCTATCATACTCTTCCTCACACTCCCTGGCCTTCCCTTAATCCCTTGTAACCACTTTGTTCTCCATCTCTATAATTTTATCATCTTGAGAATGCTGAATAAATGGAATCGTAGATAATATTATCTTTGAGGATTTCTTTAACTTAGTATCCATGAAATTGTTTCGTATGTCTTGCCTCTCTCTTATTGATGAGTAGTATTCTGTAGTATGCATGTACCAGTTGTTTTTACCATTTATACACTGAAGGACATTTGGATTGTTTCCAGTTTTTTATTTTTATTTATTTATTTTTTATTTTTTTACTGTTACAAATAAAGCTACTATGAACATTGAGATTTTTGTGTAGATATAAATAGAAATTTTTATTTCTCCGGGATAGATACCCAGGAATGTGATTCATAGATTGCATGTTAAGTAGATGTCTACTTTTTCAAGAAACTACCAAAAGGCCAATACTATTACTCTTTCAAAACTTATTTACTAATGCCTAATAAAGCAAGAATACTGAGAAATTAGTCAATTCACATATAATTGTGCTGTGTAGAATTCCATGTTTATAGATCAAGAAACAACAAGTGGAAAATTGGCAGATAAGATAGACAAGTTACAGAAATACAAATGGCTAATAACATATGAATGTTGAGTGTCATGAATAATCAGACGACTGTTCAGTGTTAGAATTACATTTAGATGCAAGTAATTTAAAACCTGGCTAAGTGGCTGAAACAGTCCATGCTAGTTAGACTCAGAACTGTCACAGTGGCCGAGCAATGTCTTGAATGACCCAGCTCTTTTCAGTTTTCTCCTCAGCCACACTTAATTCTTGTCCTCAGAGGTGTTTGATGGCTGCTGCATCTTTATCCTTAGGTCTAAGAGCCAAGCTAGAAGAAAAAGTAAAAGAGGAAATCTGAAATGAGTGTCACCTCTGTAAGGAAAGCAAAAGCTTTTCCTTAAGCCATCAGCTAGAATTGTGTCACATGGCTGTTGCTAGCTGCAGGACGTCCTGGGAATGCAAATATATATATATTTTTGCTGAGAACATTCTTGTTGAAAAGATCAGGCATTCTGTTAGTAAGGAAGATGTGAGAATACTGGATAGGAACTTGCATTGTTTGAGAATGCATATATACACAATAATGTAATATTGTTTCAAGACTGGCTAAAATTAATAAACGGGACCAGTGTTCAATGTGATGAAAAAGGTGCTCATACATTGTTGGTAAGAGAACAAATTGGTATTCTTTATCAAAATTAAAAGTTGTGTTTCATCTGGCCTGCTAATTCTAGCCTGTAATTCAGTATTCCATAGAAATACTATTTCTGCATCTGTGCAGAAGATAAGCAACATGCACAGAGATGTCCACTTTAGCACTGTTTACAATACCCAAACCAGTAGAAATTATCTCTCAGTAGAAGAAAGGTTAGTACATTATGGTAAATCCATATAGTGGAGTATAAGACAGCTAGTCCTTAAAGAGAATAAGCTTGATTTGTCTGAACAGACCTGAAAAAATGTCAACGAAATATTTTTGAGTAGAAAAATATTTGCGATGTGCACAATATGGTTCTGTTGCCTGCCTTCTTATACATATGCATGTTTTCATGTATGTTCTTCTGCATGTATGCACATGTGTATGTGCAGGATATGATTATATCTGTTTTGGAATGTGCAGAGGAGAAAGATTTTATGGAAACACACCAAAAAAGTTAACACTGGAGAGTTCATTTGGGAAGGGGTTTAGGGTTAGAGGGTTTACTTTTATTTGTGCATTTCTGTATTGATTAAATATTTTATAAACATATATTAAGTGTTCAATTAGGAAATGAAGTATTCTACAACGTGAGTTTTTTTTTTTTGGATGTTTAAAGCACAAATATATTTTAGCTATTCTGGATGAAACTACTTAAAATTTAATTTTAACATCTTATGACACAGTATACTAAATGTATTTTCTTAGCAACTCAGGGCCTGATGAGATATTCAGGGCTACTTGAGTATGCTCAAAATAGATTTAGATTAACTGCTTTTTAATTCTTCCTCATACATTTTTTTTTAAACTTTCTTACTCCTTTAGGTTGGCAGTTACTTCTTGTACACTATTAGTGTATCTGCTTTTAATAGCTCTTTTCCTAGTTCTAATTTTCTGCTTCTATTCTTTTTGGACTTGGGAATGAAACAACCATCAACTTGGTTTTAATTGTATCTAAAAATTGTTCTTAATGAAAACCGGATAAATTAGTTCTGAGTAAAGATTTTGAGAGACTTGTTTATGGATAAAGTAATGAACTTTATTGTTGTTTGAATGTGTGTGTATATATATATTTTACTGTTTAGAGGCCTTTTTTTCTTCTTTGTTTACCTTGAGTCTCAGCTGTGTTTTAGTTATTTGAGTCAGTGAGTATTGTCAAAACTAGGAATTGTTTTAAAACAGATAACCCAAAAGTGTCGCATCCTCTTTTAGAGAAAGTTATTATGGTACTAAGGAAAGGAGGATAGCATGTTTTAGGGCAGAGTTTTGTAAGAAACAAACCCCACATCCTTAAAGTACTCTGTTCCTTAGTAGTAAGATGATTCTTGACTTTGCTGACAAGTTGGTTATTAACCCTGAGTAATGTGGTGTCTGAAGCATACAAGTTAGACTGGGATTTGAATCCTGGTGCTGTCTTGTATTTGCTGGGTGATGTTTCTGATCCTTGTGTTTTTTTATGTTGAAAAGCTTATTTTGCTTAATATTAGTACATGTTTTATAATTGCCTGGATGGCAATTTCAGAAATTGCTATGAACATTAAGTGGAGATAGTATATGTAATATATCTGGCATAGAGCGAGTATTCAGTGACTCTTATTATAGAAGATAATGTAATATTAGGAATTTGCAGTGTATTGTGCTTTTCTGAATAAAACGAGACTTTATTATTTTTGTGGAATTATTATTCTCAGTATAGAAAACTTGGACAGCTCAGAACACATAAGGGGAAGATTTTTTTTAAGTCATCTATAATCTCCTTACTCAGGAAAGACCTCGTTAATATTTTATTGTGTATCAGTCCAGTCTTTTTTCCATCCACAAATGCTACTTGCTTTATTGACTCAAACCTAAATCCTTAAAACAGACATAGATGGTGTGATGGTATCCTGATTTTGCAAATAGGGAAAATTAAGCTTAGAGAAGTTAAGATCAAAGAGCTGACAAGTGGCAGGGCTAGTAGTCATCATCAGGACTGGTGCACTATTGGAACAAAATGGGACTCTCCTTCCCAAGGAGTTGAAGGCAGCCACCTGTCTCCATTATCAGTTCATAACAATTTATGTTTATAAGATCTTTGATCCAGGTTTAGGTTATACTTTGTGATGGTTTAAGAAAGCGAAGTAGGTTTGGGCCTAGTGTATTGTTTTTCCTTTATCACTGTAGTATAATGTTGCTTAGATGAAATATGTATCTTTGGAACTCCATAAATGTTAAATTGCAATAATAAAGGTCAAAATAAGACATATACTATCCCAAAGTGATTATAACTGTCCAAGCTGTACTGTCTTACTAGTGTGCCTGGATGCCTATGTGTAAATTTTGAATGATGAATCACTGAATGGTTTGGAAAATGACCTTAGAGTTGCTGTTTTGTTGTACTAAAAAATGGCTAAGTATGCTATCTCCTTATTTTTATAATATTTTTGAAATTCTAATTTTTCTGTTTATATGGCTTCAAGGTGAGAAGTAGAAACTGTTATTTGGATCAACAAATATTACCTTTAATTTAAATATCCAGAAGCATTTACACATTTATGTATAATCTCCAGAACCTCTCCAAGAAGCTAGATTGTATATACTGCACATGTAGTATCTGGGTACACACACACCCCTACCTGTGTTAGAAACGACTTACCTTTTTCCTTCTATTACACTTGGACCTGTAGCTTAGAGAATTTTGCAGTCTTATTTCTGATATTTTGAAAATCATACTGTCATAATTATAGAAGTTTGTAACCAAACTGGACTTAATGGCTTATATTGCCTTTCAATGTTTTGTTTTTCAAAAGTAGGTTAAAAATTGTTAGCTGTTGATCTAAATATATCCAGGCAATTACCAAAAACGTACTAATATTAAACAAAGTAAGCTGTGGTTAGTTGCAGTTATTATACTTTGATTTGGTCATTGTCAAAGAACTCCAGGAAAAAAAAAATCCATGAATTTGTTCTTTGTAGCAGAGGAGGGATGTATCTGTTTGAGTTCTTTAGATACTTACATATAATTTCAGTATGTATTACTTTAAATTTGATTAGGATTAAATGGATATAGTTTATATAAGTTCATGAGTTAAATAGATGTGATAATCTTTAGAGGCATGGGGGTTTTAAGGAACCAAGTGTGTTTGAGGAAGAAGTACAGTGTGGTTGGATTATGAGATCCA
The DNA here is from genome assembly GCF_001604975.1 of Cebus imitator. NCBI lineage: Eukaryota > Metazoa > Chordata > Mammalia > Primates > Cebidae > Cebus > Cebus imitator. The sequence goes on from NW_016107683.1 coordinate 266,871, forward strand.
TGGATGGGGAGTGGTAGGAGATATATTTAGAATTCTGCAACCACAAATAAGACCAGACCATCAAGGGTTGTTTTGACACACTGGGATTTGTACTATAGGTATTCAGGTATGGGCATCCAGATTAGCATTCAGGGAATATAAGGGTAAAGGGACATATTAAATAGAAGAAGGATTCACCATTTTGGGAATGGATGTAATCACTCATGAGAGAACTTGTTAAGGACAAAGAGAGAAAAACGAAGGAACCCTTATTAGTACGGGGCCAGACCTTCAGAATATTACTGGATCCTGAGATGTTGGTGTCATGGGCATTTTGGAGATTAGTGTTTATACTTGTTGCACATACTTGTAGGAGTGGAATTTTGCTGGGGAGCAAAGGAGCAGGGAAGAGAGACCAGGGCTCCAAAGTTGTTTTGGAGCCACCTGTCACTTCTCAAATAGGGTCTTGCCGACTTTACAGCCACTTTGTACCTGTGCATTTGAATGTGACTGGAGAATTCTCCACAACCTTCCCGATGACTGTACTTTAAATTCAAGATTGCGAACCTCAGGTAGGCTTTCAGTGCTGCCTGGCAGTCATACTGTATACTTCATTCATTTAGATGACTATTGCAGTTTTCCCTTTTTTCTCACACCATCAGCATTTCTTCTCCATACCTATTCTCAGCTGGTTATCTTGCTTCTTTATGGAGAAAGTTGAAGCTGATGACTTTATGGATCAGCAGACTAATACTGTCAGAGCTCCCTGCATCTCATCAACTGAACCCATGTATTCTACCTGTTCCAGCCACAGATAAGCCCTCCTGGGTAGTTTATCCCAGTGTGCACTGCCCTGTGTGGTTCCAGTCTTTTTCCTGTGCACTGCAGTCTCTGTCCTCTCATGCACTCATGAACATTGCTTATTCAGCTCTCGTGTTCTTTCTTGTGTGTTATCAGTGTTCTTCTCATAATGGATCTTTCCCATCATTATAAAAAATGCTGTTATGTCTCCCATAAAATGTAAGAATACTTAATTGGACCCTACTGCCCTTGTTAGCCACTATTTCATTTGTTTTCTCCCCTTTGCAATATTGCTCCTTCAAGGAGTTGTCTATACTTATAGTTGATTCCTTCTCGTCCATTTTCCTTTAAATCCACTCTAGTCAGGTTTCAGCCCCATAACTCTGATTTAACACTGGAGATAATCCAGTTTAAAATTTGCATTTAAAATCGTGTCATCTTTGAAGTAGAATATGTTATTCACACTGCTTTCTGTGTTAAGTATATTTAGAAAAAAACATAGATCCTAACATCCATGTATAGTTGTGGTTTTATCATAAAAAGGCACTAAGAATCATAACAAATTTTAATTGCTATTTAGTGTTGGGTATTGTACTTGCTTCCTTTGCTGTACTGGGCTCGATTTGTCTCTTTTTATGACTATCCCTTAATCCTTTCTATTACTAAGAAGTTGTCTAGTTTTAATTAAGCAGACAGTTTTAAGTTCTCTATTATGTTGAATAACATTGTGATTGACTGAGCTGAGTGAACATGAAAACAATTAGCATGAAAAATTTAGAAGTTTAGAAAACAAAATATACAGCAAAATTAATCTGATTTCTAATTAATGATATTTATAATTAATAATAAATTGTATGCTTTAACTTTTAGTAATCTATTAAAAATTCTTTTGAGGATATGGAGTTGTTCTAGACTTCTAAAATCTTCTGTGATCCAAAGCGAAATAGTCAATGGGCTTTTTGTCTGTGCATGCAAGGCATACAAAAAAAAAAACAAAAAAAAAACACCCCAGGTCTTCAGTTGGCTGGTGCCCTGGAAATTGAGAGTCAGATTGAGAGACTCAAAAGATTGGATATGATTATTTGTTGTTAAGAGGTCTGTCTCTTGACCTCTCTGTACATTACAGTCTCCCATTATGGTGTGAACTTGTCTACTTTTTCTTTTAATTTTGTCAATTTTTGCTTTTTATGTTTTGAAGCTATGTTACTAGGTCCGTACTTAGGTCTTCCTCTTGGGTTGTTTTGTTTCAATAAAATGTTCCTTTTTATCTCTTGTAATGGTTATTGCCTAAGTCTACTTTGAGATAAGTATGGTGTTATCAGATTTCTTTAGTTTCTTGCTTACATGGTATATATCTTTCCCATTCTTTTACTTTCAGATTTGCTGAGTGCTTATATTTAAGATCTCTCTTTTCTAAATAGCGTATGTCTTTTTTTTTTTTTTTTTTTTTACATTTAATCTGATTGCCTTTCTCTTTTACTTGGTGTCTTTAGTCTGTTTACATATGTTATTGTCATATTTGGGTTTAAATCTGACATTCTGTTTATCTTTCTGCATGCTTTAAATTCCTTTTCTCCTGTAATTTCTTGTTATCTTCTAAATTATTAAAACAGTTTTTATTATGTAGTTTCACACCTGTTACAAATCATTGTTATTCTTTAGTGTTACCCTAGATTACATTATTAATCCCTGACTTATTAGAATATATAACAAATTAGTGCTGATACCTGTTTTCTAGAAAAATATAAGAACCTCAAGGTAGTTAACTCCATTTATGCCCTGTCTGCCTTTAGGGTTATTGTCGCTTTATGTATTGATTGTAAACCCCATGTTAGTATCCATATATTTACTCTTTCCATTTCTCTGTATTTCTTTCTTCATGTCTGTCTGTCCATTAGGGCTTATATTTTTCTGATTGTAGAACCTCTTTTATTATTTTACAGTATGTATTCTTGCCATTAAATATCTCAGGCATTTTCTGGAAATGTCTTTATTTTTGCATTCAGTTTTGAAGGAAACTTTCAGAATGTCTTGAAATCCTAAGTTGCCGGTTATTTTGACATTTTAAAAGTATAATCTTACTGTCTCTGACTTTCATAGTTTCTGTTTAGAAATTTACAGTTGATCTGCTGCCCATTTGAAGTTTGTCTTTTTCTCAGACTGCTTTTTAAGATTTCTTCTTTGTTTTTAATTTTTGGAAGTTTACTCTGATGTGACCAGGTGTATTTTTCTTTTATTCTGCTTGGGATTTGTTGTGTCTCTTGAACTGGGGAGTTCCCTTTCTTGCTTATTAGCTATTCAGAAACTGCTTCTGTACCATTCAGCTTGTCCTCTGTTTCTAGGACTCTGTGTTTTGTACATTAGACCATTTCTTTGTGTCTCATGTGTCTCCTATGCTCTTTGATGTATTTTCCATCTTTCATTCCTCTTCTTTCAGTCTACCGATTTGCCTTCCAGATTATTAATTCTCTCTTCAACTTTGCCTAATCTTCTGTTTAAAGCTGTGTGGAGTTTTTTTTATTACTTCAGTGATTGTATTTTTCAGTCGTATAATTTTCATATGATCCCAAAAAAAGCTGTCTTATCTTGTGGGTCTATCTCTGTTTCCTTTTTTCTTTGCACTATTTCTTCATATACCTAGTAATTTTTTTTAATTGAATATCAGATAGTACATATGAAAAACTTCTAGAGGTTTGGATTAGCTTTTAGGTCCTTGCAGGAGGCAAAATAAAAGGCAAAACAAATTAGTCCAATCATGTTTGAGCTGTCTGAATTTCAGTATTTATAAGGCCTCACTTATTTCTGGTTCTCCAGTGATCCTAGGGTGTAGTCATTCAGGGGCCTGAGCTGGAGTCTGGGTGCTTACCAGGTTTCTGCCCCTTTAGTGGATCCTGAACTCCAATTTTGGTTTTATCGGGGTTGCCAGAAGTTCTGTTTAGCTTTTACATTTTTCCTTGCTACTTTCTGCCTGGTTTCTCTCAGTCTTTGGTGCTTGTGAATGGACAAATGTTTTGAGGAGTTAAGGGACTCAGATTTTGGGCTGACTTCTCTCTGCTTTCTTTCTCTGGGGGATCTTGGCCCTTTATGCTTTCGGCCCTGAGATCTAGTTTTGTTTCCCAGCCATGTGAAACTGAAAACTCTTGAATTTTCTTCCTCTGAGCAGTTTCTGTTTAGGGCAGCATCGTTGCTCTTTGTTCCACGTGTACTCTGCCCTCTTGTACCTGCCTTGATGGCTGGAGATCCAGTAACCGTCTTTACCTAATAAGGTGACTTTAAGAATGGAGGCCTTAAAGAGGATAGAGGAGAAGAAAGTTGGAAGGAGCCTGGATTTTTGTAGACCCTAGAGTCCCCGTATTAGATCTGCATGACTTATATCTAGATTTCTTAGACATCAGGAGAGACATCAACATCTTGTATTGTTTTAATCTTGCTATATTTTTTGTGTTATACTGAGACAAAGCTAATACTGATGAATGGAGTGAGGGTTCAATCAATGGATGTAAGTGTATATTCCTATAATATATCAAGGAACATTGATTTTCAGCCTTTGATTTGTGGCATACATAACAGGTAACATTCACCTGAGTGAATAGCCTCATGAATGAGTTATATATTATTTCTGGTATACTTGCTGAAATGTCATCCATACAAGGAAACATGGAAGTTGAAGTTAGTGAGAGAAGTATTATGTAAGAGAAAGATTTGAATTTATTTTTTTATTTTTATTATATATATATATATATTTTATTGCATTTTGGGTTTTGGGGTACATGTGAAGAACATGTAAGATTGTTGCATAGGTACACACATGGCAGTGTGGTTTGCTGCCTTCCTCCCCATCACCTATATCTAGCATTTCTCCCCGTGTTATCCCTCCCCAGCTCCCCACCCCCTGCTGTCCCTTCCTTGGTTCCCCACAACAGACCTCAGTGTGTGATGCTCCCCTCCCTGTGTCCATGTGTTCTCGCTGTTCAACACCCACCTGTGAGTGAGAACATGCAATATTTGATTTTCTGTTCTTGTGTCAGTTTGCTGAGAATGATGGTTTCCAGGTTCATCCATCTCCCTACAAAGGACATGAACTCATTGTTTTTTATGGCTGCATAATATTCCATGGTGTATATGTGCCACATTTTCCCTGACCAGTTTATCATTGATGGACTTTTGGGTTGGTTCCAAGTCTTTGCTATCGTAAACAGTGCTGCAGTAAACATTTGTGTGCATGTGTCCTTATAGTAGAAAAATTTATAATCCTTTGGATATATACCTAGTAATGGGATTGCTGGGTCAAATGGAATTTCTATTTCTAGGTCCTTGAGGAATCGCCACACTGTCTTCCACAATGATTGAACTAATTTACACTCCCACCAACAGTGTAAAAGTATTCCTATTTCTCCACATCCTCTCCAGCATCTGTCTCCAGATTTTTTAATGATTTCTTCTAACTAGAGTGAGATGGTATCTCAATGTAGTTTTGATTTGCATTTCTCTAATGACCAGTGATGATGAGCATTTTTTCATATGTTTATTGGCCTCATATATGTCTTCTTTTGTAAAGTGTCTGTTCATATCCTTTGCCCACTTTTGAATGGGCTTGTTTTTTTCTTGTAAATCTGTTTTAGTTCCTTGCAGATTCTGGATATTAGCCCTTTGTCAGATGGTAGATTGCAAAAGTTTTTTCCCATTCTGTTGGTTGCCAGTCCCCCCTGGTGACTGTTTCTTTTGCCGTGCAGAAACTGTGGAGTTTGATTAGATCCCGTTTGTCTATTTTGGCTTTTGTTGCCGATGCTTTTGGTGTTTTAGTCATGAAGTCCTTGCCTGTGCCTATGTCCTGAATGGTTTTGCCTAGATTTTCTTCTAGGGTTTTATGGTGTTAGGTCTTATGTTTAAGTCTTTAATCCATCTGGAGTTTATTTTAGTGTAAGATGTCAGGAAGGGGTCCATTTTCTGCTTTCTGCACATGGCTAGCCAGTTTTCCCAACACCATTTATTAAACAGGGAATCCTTTCCCCATTGCTTGTTTTTGTCAGGTTTGTCAAAGATCAGATGGTTGTAGATGTGTGACATTGCCTCCGAGGCCTCTGTTCTGTTCCATTGGTCTATATCTCTGTTTTGGTACCAGTACCATGCTGTTTTGATTACTGTAGCCTTGTAGTACAGTTTGAAGTCCGGTAGTGTGATGCCTCCAGCTGAATTTAAGTGTTTTTAGTTGTCATTATTGGCAAGTTACTTGTGACATGCCTACCAAATGATCCCAATAGATCTCACTTGGAATTATTGTACCCCGTCTTGAAACAGCTTCTTCTTTGCATTCAACAATTCAGTTGCTAAAATGTGGTTGTGGATTAATGTGGTAGTGGAGCAAATGAAGAAGGAAGGGATGATTGAAAAGAAATATTAAAAACTTAGACATTATGGGTAAATGGGTGAAGGAAAAATAAAATGTTAAAAATAGTACCAGTGTTGTCACTTTTAAGTGGGAGCTAAACAATGGGTACACATGGACATAGAGAGGGGAACAGACATTGGCGACTCCAAAAGGTGGGAGTTTCGAAGGGAGTGAGGTTTGAAAATTACCTATTGGATACAATGTTCTTTACTGGTGTAGTGGGTACACTAAAAGCCCAGACTTCACCACTGTGCAATATGTCCATGTAAAAAAACTGTACTGGTACCCCCCCAAATTTATAAAAATAGTAATAAAAAACAGCAAAGCTTTTGAATTTAAGGCCGGAGATGGTGTGATGCTGTTGGTAGAAATAAGCAAATTAGAAAGGAGTTCCTTGTAAGGAAATAAATGTTTCATTACTTAAAGCTAAGAATGTGTTTAATGGACATGTTTCCTGCTGGTGTGTATGAATTTTCTGCATAATGTGAATTGTGTTACACTAATATAAAAGAGTTTCCCTGACCTTATTCCCAAACTGAAGGATGTTCTAGAACTTCACTAAACTCTTGATTGGAGTTATACTCTTACACATTCCACAGTCATCCCTATCCATAGGCAGGATTTCAAGGACTAATAAAACCACTTATCAGTTGGTATGCATGTGGCAAAACTATGACTGCATTGAAAACAGGAGTTCATCATAAAGCAACATTATTTCCGGATTTTGAAAAGGATTATGATTAACATTGTAGGACTTAGAGTAGTATCTGTTCACATTTTTGAGGCGTACACTTAAGGATGACTCACTATGCTGACTCACTTGTTTAAGTTCACTGTCATTCAAAAGCTCTTTCATTTCTGCTTTTCTTTTTCTGGTTTTTATTTTTCCCCCAATGAATAGAATTATTGTAAGTCTCACATTGCTGAATGTAACCTTTGTTTTTTTTTTTTTAATTGGTGTGTATATGCCATGCCTCTAAGCACATTCAAATCTTTTACTAAAGATGGCTGTCACTTTGTTGTTTAGTCTTGGCAGGAAGTATAGTATAGTGAGAGTTAGTAATCTTTAAGAGTAGTGAAACAGCAGACTGTCTTGTTAATAAGATGAATATCTAAATACTATATTATTTAGTTTGGTGGAAATATACACCTGTTATTTAGGTATGTACTGTGAATTTAGTTGTAACCTAGGCAACTGAAGCCTATTTTAGGAAGTATCATCAGGCCTAGTAACTATCTCTGCTTAACAAAACAGTTGAGCTGCTCCGGCTCTTTTAAAGAATAATTTGATACAAAATTACAGTGAAATAATTTGAATAGTCCTTAATATTTATGATAGGGTCTGACGACTAACTTAAGATCCTAGGTGAATAAACTTAAGTTGTAGAAAGTCAGTGAGCTTTGCTACGCTATGTAGATGTTTAACACATAGTTAAGTGAACAGGACTTGGAGTCAGAGAGGCCTGAGTTTGATCCGTGGCTCTGCCACTCAGTTGCCATGTGATCTTGCACCAACATTGATCTTCCTGAGTCTCAGTTTTCTCATCGCTATGATGGTGTCTATATCACTATGATTGTTATTAGGATTAAACTAGATAATTTTTGTTCATACGTTTAGTATTTCATTACGTTTATTGAGCCACCAAATAGGTGTCAGGCATTGTCCTAAGCACTGGTTACAGTGGTAAATAAAATGACATGGACTTATCTATGGGTCCAGTGGACCAAAATAAACAAGTAGACAAACATACATGTATTTTTTAGAAATCATATAAATGAAGTTCTACAGTATGAAGACTCTTGTGTTTGACTTTTATTTGCATTGTTGTGTGTTATTAGCATTGTTTTGGTGTTCCTTTTTGTTATTGAATGGTACTGCAAAGTATGAATTAACCAAAATTTACTTACCTTTTTACCAACTGATAGATATTTAGGTTGTTTCTAGTTTTTTGTAAATATGTTTTTGTTTCTTTTAGGTAAATACATAGGAGTGAGATTGCTGGTCAGTATGATGTAGTTTCATATTTAACTTTATAAGATACATGCTCTCTTTTCTAACATGGCTGTACCACTTTGCATTTTCATGCATGCTAGAGGCTCCATGTCCTTAGCAACACTTGATGTTTTCAGTATTTTTAACTTTGTCCCTAGCGGTACCTCAGTCGTGATATCTCATTGTGATTTTAATTTAAATTTCTCTAATTATTAGTGGTATTGGGCATCTTTTAGTGTATTTGTTGGCCATTCGTCTATCCATATATCTTTTGTGAAATGTCTATTCAAATCTCTTGCTCTCCCCCTTTTTTGAGACGGAGTCTTGCTCTTTTGCCCAGGTAGGAGTGCAATGGTGTGATGTCAGCTCACTGCAGGCTCCACCTCCTAGGTTCAAGCAGCTCTCCTGCCTCAGCCTCCCTGAGAAGCTAGGACTACAGATACGCACCACCACACCCGGCTAATTTTTGTGCTTTTAGTAGAGATGGGTTTTCACCACGTTGGCCAGGCTGATCTTGATCTCCTGGCCTCAGGTGATCTGCCCACCTTGGCCTCCCAATGTGCTGGGATTATAGGTGTGAGCCACAGCACCTGGCCTCTTTTGCCCATTCAAAAACAACAATAACAACAACAACAACAACAAACAACAGGCTGTTTGTCTTCTTCTTATTGGGTTGTAAGAATTCTTTAATCTGGATATAAGCCTCCTGTCTGATACAGAAAAACCTGCTTATATCCAGATTAAGAATTCTTACAACCCAATAAGAAGGTTTTTCTGCCAGTCTTGCCTTTTCATTTTCTTATTTATATCTCTTGAAGAGCAAGAGTTTTTAATTTTGATGAGCTCTATTTTTATCAACTTTTCTAGTTTGTGCTTATTTTTAGTTAAAACAAATGTTTGCTGGACCCAGTATTGTTGAGATTATCTCCTACATTTTCTTCTAAGTAGTTTTTGCACTTTCATATATGTTTGTGGTTTATTTCAATTTCTGAATAAATTTCTGTTCGGGTAAAGGCCAAAGTTTAGTTTTTCCTCCTTATAGATACCTGGTTATTTCAGCACTATTTGTTGAAAAGACTATCTTTTCCCTCTTCAGTTATGTTGGCACCTTTGAGCCTATGAAATCTTGCTATCATTTGTAACAGTTTTTTTTTTCAGCAAGAATCTAAGGCTGACAACAGAGCTTATTCAAATATAAATAAATCCATTTTATAATCTCACTGTTAAGTAGTATGTATTTTAGGAGGTTGTGGCAGAAATGGAGGGAACTGCTTTTCTGGGCTAATGCTAGTTAATAAGGAAGTACTTGTTGGTAAAGTAGAAGAGATGGTAACTTCCTAGAATTTCTACTTGTAAAGGAAGAAAATTTCCTACCCAGTTAGTGATGATTTACTTTAAGAAAATGAATTAGAAATATATTAAATCTGGTCTTGATTACATTCACAGACTAAAAGGAAAATTGGATCAAAAGAAGAAAAATTTTGTTATACTCATGAGAAAGAAAAGGTAAAGAGCTATACATAAAGTCACTGCTTAGGGTGCTCTTTGAGTTCACATTTAAAAAGAGTTTGAGTGAAAGGTGGGAGAAAAGGCTTATCACAAAAAAGGAATGAAAAAGAGTAGTAGATATTTAAATGTAGCATCAGGAAAAGTCAAGAGTGAAGAATGAATTGACATCTGAACAATGCCGAGTCTGATAAAACACCTGCAAAAGCATATTTTGGATACTACAGATCAGTAATAACCAGATAGGCCTGCTGTCTGGAACAGATCATATAATGTAAACATGATAAAGAAAGTATATATGTCCTGGACTCTTGCTTCCATCTGTTTTCGTTGTTACTGTTTTTTTTTTTTTTTAATAGTAGAATTATCTTTAAACAGAAAACAGAATGGACAGAAATGAGAGATCATTGAAGCCCAGGGTCGGTTAGGAGATAATAAACCATTTAAATTTAGGTCTTTAGGATTAGACGAGCTGTTGTCTTAGACTGTCTGTTTTGGAGTAATTTAATAGTCTTTTAAAGACAGTAAAACATGGAAAAGGTACCAGAAGACTAGACTCCTAAGAAAAGCATGGGTAGATGCTGGTACTAGGAACTGTTGAACTTCATGCTAATCCTAATCAGAATTCTAGCTTAGTTTTATTAAATCATGGTTTATGAATGGGTTTAAAAGAAAATAATGGTCTTTAGGGACTTTTCTGGGTATAATAAGAACACTAATACAACTTCCTTTTTTTGTTATTACTGAACAGGCAACCTAAATAAATGTTGGAGATATTTTTTTTTTTTTCCTTTTTTTTTTTGGGACAGAGTCTCACTGTGTCACCCACGCTGGAGTGCAGTGGCACAATCTTGGCTCACTGCAACCTCTGCCTCCCAGGTTCAAGCAATTCTCCCGTCTCAGCCTCCCAAGTAGCTGGGACTACAGGTGCCCACCACCACACCTGGCTAATTGTTTTCTTTGTATTTTTAGTAGAGACGGGGTTTCACTGTGTTGGCCAGGTTGGTCTTGAAGTCCTGACTTCATGATCCACCCGCCTCAGCCTCCCAAAGTGCTGTGATTACAGGCGTGCACCACCATGTCCGGCCCAGAGATAGGTTTTGTTTGGGTGTTAGAAAGATATTTATGTCTTCTATGATCTTACTATAGACTAGAAGAAGAAATGATGGCTGGGGGATATAGGTCATATATAGATTTTATGATTGATTGATAGACCATAGTTAAATTAATTTGTTGATGTTTATCAGAATGAAGGTCTTTGCTGGTGGGTCCTAGGATCTTAGCTATTCAGCAGTTTTTCAGTGGCTAGGGTGATAGTTTAGTTACAATTACTGGATTTATAAAGGAAAGGAGAAAGGTACAAAGTTGATAGAGATAGCTAAAGTAAGGGAAGAAAATGAAAAATGACAAAATAATAATAAAATGCTAAGTTCTGTATTGAGATTGAGAAAGCTTCTAAGAGAGATAGAAGAGATTTTAATTAAGTATATGTTAATATGAACCCATTAAATTGACTTAGCCAGAAAATAAAAGTGGATATTTGTTTGCAGATCAAAGGAGGTAATAGTGCTGCTGTTCTCCCACCAAATCTTTTCTGGGATATCATGTTGAATTTAGGGAGTCAAATTTCAAAGGAGACGTTAGTAAATGTCATGGGTTGGACAGTGTGAATACGTTAGAGATTTATATTTATATCCCTATCATGTGGAAAAGCCTAATTTTGTTTAGAACTAAAAGAAAGACATTTCTAATAATAATTAGAACACTGCAAGCTGGAATGAGCTGATTTGTGAGACTTTCATTTCTGGAAGCTTGAAGGAGAAATCAAGTGACCACTTATTAAGAGGTGTTATTGAGGGAACATCATCATTTGTAAGAGGCTGAGCTTTAAGTTTCCTTCCAATTTTTTAACTTTTTAAAAATTACTTTTTAATTTAAACCTTTGAAAAATCCAGTCAGTCTTGTCCTTAAGACTTTACTCATAACAAAAACCTTGTATTTATGTAGCACTTAAAAGTTTTAAAATGCTTTTATGAGCTTGATTAAGTGTGATCTTCACAAGAATTTTATGAGTTGGGCAGGAAATATTTTATAATTATCAGGCAGCTGTAGTGTAATGATTTTGAGTATGGGTTCTGGATCCCGACTATGTTCACATCCCGCCTCGCCGCCTCCTGTGAGACGTTTGGAAACTTCAGAGCGCCTCCCTTTCCTCATCTGTAATTTGGAAACAATGATAGTGACTGCACCATAGGGTTGTTTGAGTTTACATATGATAAAATGCTTGAGAAAGTACGCTTAGAACACTCCAGCCCACTTCAAACGGTGCCTGACTTAGTGGACACTGAGCACCTGTGAACTCATGTTCTTCATGTGTTGTCATCATTATTTTTCTCTTATAGATGATGAGACTGAAACTTGTGCAGGTTGTGACTTGTCCAAGTTTACATCAATAATAAGTGGTAGAGAAGTTAGTAGGAATTCTGTTGAATCAGACAAAAACAAAATGGAGTAAAGTTACTGGCATATGGAATAATTTTGTGAAACAGTATTGATTTGTTAAATGAATCCGTCAGATTATGAAATTATTGACCGTAGGTTTGGGGAAAGCGGAAGTTTGCATGTGTTTACAGATAGACACACATTCTAGACATAATTTGTTAGAAAAGTTCTTTCTAAAGCATATATCAATAAAGAAACTACATTTTCCAAAAGATTTTTAGTGCTTAGTTAGTGTTTAAAAGGAAGTATGCAATTTGGTTTGTTTGCATTACATCTACTTGCCAGGCAGTTTAAGCTTCTGATTTGTAGATGTCCTTAGAGTTCTAGAAGAACATAAAGCCAACTGAAGGCAAGTCCTATAAGAAAAATCCAAATTGGCTCTTGTTTATAACATTATAATAAACAAAGAATGGTTTTGCTGTAATTCTGTCCTACAGATAATCACCTTTTCTAAGTAAGTCATTAGCTGCTCTTTAGTTTTCTGTTTATGTTAGAAACAATTTGTAATTTACCTTTCTCTCACTGCTTCTATGGTCCTGTGGTAAACATATCTCCTGTGGTAAGGATTTAAAAATTCATTTTTAAGGTTATAAGCGTCTTGAAGGCATTTCTTGCCTTGATAAACCGTTTCTCAGTACTTAAAAAGAGCCTTGCACATAGAGAGTTTGTGAAATTGTGAAGCATTGATGTTTTTCCTGGAAGCAGATTGACACTATTAAAAATGATCAATTAAAGTAATTTACAGTTCACAAGGATAGTAGTGTAAGCTGTTTGTCAGTAAGTTTATTAAAGTCTTTTGTGTATGTTAATACACCAACCTTGAAAGTTATGTTCTTGAAAAGGACTATTGGCAAAACTATCGTCAGCAAGATCAGCGTCATATGCAAATGTAAGTTCACAGGAGAGGATACACTCTAAGAGGCTTTACAAGCATTTTTTTTTAACAAGCATTTTTAAAAACACAATACATGAAAGCTCTTCAAGACATTCATTTCAAAACAGTCCAGATTTGTTAGCAATAAAAAAATCTCATCTGGTACGTAAATTGATCAGGAAAGTTGTAGTGTGGTCTACTGAGGCAGATTCTCCTGTAAATTTTGTTACTTAACTTGTATTGTTAAGGTATTTGAGCCACTTCTGAAAAGCATAAAATGTAATGCTTTTAGCGTTTGTATTATCCTGTTTAAGTTTTGCAGCTCGCAGCGAAGTGCTGATCCTTTTACAGGGGACTGCGGAGGTAAAGGATATGCTTCTCTGGATGGGTCTTCTGTTCGCATGTGGAGAAGGTGGAACACAGCAGCTTCACCTTCTCTTTCCGCTCATCACCCCTGGCTGCATGTCCTGCTGGGGGAGAAAGTGTTAACTGGTTTTCTTTTGGCCAAAGGAGAAAATTATTAGCTCTTTAGATTTCTTTTCTTTCAGGGCAGTGAAGAAGCTAGAGGACATTCTCGCCAGAAAGGCTGAGGGGACCTTACCCCAAATCCTCCTGGGTGTCAGATCACTGGAGGCCAAGGGAGGGTGGGGCAGAGAAGGGAGGTTTGCCTGTGTGGGAGCTGTGTTGCAGTGGCTTTTTCCTTAGGAGGCATTTTTTTTTTTTTTTTTGCTAATGTTAATTATATTTACAATTGTTTAAAAATTTATGTTTGTATTCCGACAGGGTGGTATGTGTACATGACAAAAAGTTCAAGGTGTACTAAAGATGGTAGAGTGAAAATTAAGTGTCCTTTCTGTTTAGCCACCTAGGTTTAATCTCCCCAGGACAACCCCTGTTAACTGTGTGTAACTATTCTGAGCCTTGCCTTGCCTTGTATTGTTTTGTTTTGTTTTGGCTTACAGTGTATCTTGGAGATGAATTCAAATCAGTACATATAATTTTGCTTCATGATGTTTAATAACTGAATTGATGGACTTTTATATTGTTTTTGGTCTTTTATTGCTGCATTGTTAAGTCGGTCCTGCTTATCTACTTAGAAAATTTAGATTACTGTTATAAATGCATGCTGTATTTTCAGGTAGCTTACTGAATGACTTCACGACAAAAGCTTTCTAAAAAATATTTTTCACAGTGAGAAGGATGGCAGATCTTTCATGTAAAATGTTTTTATAGTCAATCTCCTTGGAGTGTGTTGATATTTTATGTGGAAATTGGCATAATTCTTCAAGGGCAGCACTGGGGAAGAGGCTCCCCTCCCCCACCCCATACTTGTAACTTGCTAATAGAATTTTACTCTTTGACTGCTGTGTAAAAAATTCATTTATGATCTGACTGAACATTGTGTTTAAGGTTTTGGTCAGGTGAATTGAGGGAGGGACGTTGGGTTGGGTTACCATAAAGAAACCTAAATATTTTTTGGGATCCCCAGATAAGTATGTTACTTGGAGCCCAAATAGCAGCTTTTTTCTCCTTTTTCTCATGGATCAGTTGTGTTTAAAGGATTGTTTCTTTTAATATCTGGAATGTGATTGTGCAGATGTCTCTGGAAATTTACATTCTACTGTTATTTTTCTCAAATATAGTCACTATTACGAAGGTAATATGTATGGTAGATTATATAGATGATTTTTAATATTGAAGAAATATGTATTTGGATGTGATTAGATTGGGTTTTAAAATTTGCTTTTTGAGCAAAATTTGCATGATTGAGGCTTACAGTAACCCTTATTTTGGCCATTCAAATATGAATGACCTTGGTAATAATGATTGAGTACCCAGATAATAATGATATGTTAGTAGAATCAACATATTAATTAAATTTTTACTAAGTTATTTAGCTTTCTTAATGACCTCAAACTAATTTCTAATTCATAAATACTTTTGTTGTTTTCCTATATATACTTCTGCTCCTGGGGTGGATTATTCAGTTGTCAGGGGTGAGTATTGTGAAAAAGGAGGTGAAGGAGACATGTTAGAAGTTTGGGGTCCTGTCTTTCCTACCCCACATTACTGTTGATGTAGCTGCTGTTGAAAGAGTTGTGCCTGTTGCTGGGGTCTCTGGCTTTTTATTGTGACATTGTAGCTTTCGCTTCTTGTCCACATGGTGAGTTTCTATCATGCTTTTGTTTTATTATTATTTTTTTGAGACAGAGTCTTATTCTGTTGTCTAGGCTAGAGTGCAGTGGCATGATCTTGGCTCTTTGCAACATCCGTCTTCCGAGCCCAGGCAATTCCGCCTCTGCCACCTGACTAGCTGGGACTACAGGCACCTATTACTACACCTGGCTAACTTTTGTATTTTAGTAGACATAGGCTTTCGCTATACTGGCCAGGCTGGTCTTGAACTCCTGGTCTTAGGTGATCCATCTGCCTCGGCCTTCCAAAGTGCTGGGATTACAGGCGTGAGCCACTGTGCCTGGCCTCTACCATGTTTTTAGGACCTGGATCAAATGTTGTCTTGTACATAAAACTTTTTCTGACTTTGCTTTTTTTTTCTATCAGCTTTCTTTGTAGCATTAAAAAAACACACATCTATTAAAGAGCATTTATCACATTATTTACAGTTGATTCTTTTTGCATCTCATTCCCTCAAGAATGTGATCTTTTTGAGAAACTGTTTTATCTGTATTGTATTAATGATAGCTAGGTACAGTGGCAGTAAATAGTGTTCAGTAGTTTTTGAATTAATGAATATTACAAAGTTTAATTCATCTCATTTCTCCAAGGAAAACGTGGTCTTTATATTCTTCATCTGATTGTCATTCACTTAATGATTGGCTACTAGGTATTCTAAGTGGAACTTTTAGGTATCCACAGAGATAGGACAGAATTATTTTGATTATGCTATATAACTTTCTTTAAAACTTGTCTTACAGCTTCCCATCTAAAATTATGCAAAACACTAAGGAGCAAGTTTTGCTTTCTAGTCACCATACTATGTTATGAAAAGAGTAAAATGTGTTTGGAAAATTAAAAAAAAAATTTTCCTAACTTATAGTGTCAATTTCATCTGTCTTTAATGCATTTCATTCCAGTGTTTTTTTCTGTCTGTGGCTTTTTTTAATATATAAAAAAAAATTAAAATCTTTATTATTATTATTATTACTTTTAATTTTAAAGTGCTGGCTCGGCCTGGGGTGGAGGGGCAGGAATCGAGTCCGAGGCCTTGGGCACTTGAGCACCAGGTGCTCACCAGCTGAACTAACCGGCTGCCCCTGACTGTGGCTTTTCTTGTTTAATTTTGTTTTGTTTTCCGCAGTAGGTGGATGATTTATTATTTGGTATTGGAGTAACTTTAGGCTTCAAATGGTGCAGTTCTGGTGCAATCCATTATTCAAGATCTGTGTGCATCTAGGGGTGTTGCTCTGTCTTACCGTAGTAAAACACTTCTTTGGCTTTCTATTGACTTGAAGGCATTTCCTTGCCTCTTGCCCCTATTTAATGCTAGAGGATCCTTGTTGACAGATTCTCTTAATAAACCTTTGCTCATTTGCTTGCCATTTTATTCATTCAAAGCCTTCTTGCGTGGTTCCAAGTACCACTTCTCTAACTTAAAAACTGTGATCTTTGCAGTTAACTTACCTATTTTCTCATTTGTTTAATGAGCAATAATGATACCTACCTCATAGTTTTGATGTAGGGAGACTAAATGAGATAATATACATAAAGCATTTAGATTGTACAGAATAAATGCTAGTTACTACTTATGAGTCAGGTTCTTAGTTGCTACTTAATTCATCTGGTCTCTTCATGAGTGACTACCATATATATATATATGTATATATATAAAATTATTGATGTTTGTTAAATAAATCTTACTTATTATATGTTACCCTAACATAACATTATTAGCACAATAACAGTAACAGAATGTAAGGAATATATATTATATTAAACATATACGCATATGAGATATGTGTATATAAGGCTGTTTAGAATTTGTGAGATGAATTGTGTGGAATGCAACTGTGTCTTGTGTGAATTCTGTGGTACTGTGCCCGGAGCTTAGGGCACTTTAAAAAAATGATTGAGTGACAGTTTTAATGTGATATGAACACTTTTATTTATTAAATTCCATTCAGTGTTACCAAATTGCTGGCTTTTGATGGCCTTATGGTCAAATTCGAACTCAAGGGCCATTCAGGGACCCATAATACTTACATAACTCAAAGGATGATAATACAGTTTTTCCTGTGGGCTTCTCAGTTGTTCTAGGCAATATCTCGCTCTTGTTTTTGAGTGTCATTTTAGGCACAGTTTGGCTTTTGCACATTATTTTTTATTTAAAGGTTAGAAACATTATCATTGGGTTGACTGTTACCACTGTCTGTGGAATTAGTTATTAACCATCAGAGTGGGCATTGTTTAAATTGTCTTCTTATATATGGTCTACAAGAATTTGCTGTAATTAGAGCATTTCCTGTTAGTATCTTTTGGGCCAAATTAGTGCATATAACTGCACATACTTGCAAAACTGAATGAGCTGGGAAAAAAATTCTGAAAGCTAAGTGAATGAAGTATATTCAATCGAGCCTTTTCCATAATCATGGAAGTTAATCATGAAGGCAGTTGCTTTAGTATCATTAAAAGCATAAAGTATATTAGTAAATTTCAGTATCATTTGGTGATTATTGTGTCAAACTTTTGCATGTTTCCTGATCATTTCCTTGTTTTATCCTAAAACACAACTGAAAACATAATATAGCAGGTCCAGTTGCTTGTGATTACAAAGAATATTTCATATAAATTGTTCTTGGGTTCTTCAAAACACCATTCATCTCTATTTTGCACAAATAATTGACAATTTCATGTAATGAGATTGGAAGGCTACTGGAATCCAGAATATACAGCTGTTGAGAATTCACAGGAATCAAATGGATTTGTTGCTATGCGAAGCAGTGTAAGGACTAGCAGAAGTGAGCAGAAATGTATTAAGATCATCCATTGATACTTATGCTTCAACAAAAGTGCTTGGTGATTAGAAATATGGCTTTGAAGTTGAAACTGGACAGCCTGGTTTTTAAGTCCTTCTCTGTCACTTACTTCCCATATGGCCTGAATTACTTAACCTTTCTACACCTTAGTCTCTGCATATGTAAATTGAGGATAGTCATGAAACTAACCTAGGCTGTTGTGAGGTTTAAGTGAGATTATGGATGTTAAATGCCCAGCACAGTGTCTGTCCCATAATAACCTCTCAATAAACAGTTTATAAAATATCCACAAGCAAGGAGTTGTTACAAACCAATCTTGTGTCATCTGTTAAAACAATCGTATTGCTGCAAAAGCAGCTAAAATATAATCTTTACTTTGTCAGCAACTGTAGGCGGGTTTAAGTGAGTAAAATGACTCATATGTTTGTCTTGGTTCTAAATATCTGTCGTTGGCAACTTTGTTATTCAACCCTGCCCCCAAATGTGGGATTGCACTCATATGCAACAGCTAGTAATTATGTCTCTCTTCAGTAGTAATGGTATTTAAAAATTGTTACATCACTTCATATCCTTTTAAGCTGTGAATCATCTTACACATAAATGTAGGACTTACTAGTCTGATTTGGGGGGTTCCAGGGAGTCACTAAGTGATACTGTTTCTTTTCCTTGAGAAGTAGGGCACAGGAGACTGCCAGATGGAGATCAAATTGTCTCCTCTGTTGGCTGATTAGAGGACATGACATCAGATCTGGAGTAAAAAGCACTTATTAGCCTGTTTGACTTAGACCTGCCCACTGGGTGACTGACACAGCCAACAACCCTGGGCCACTCCTAAGGGCAGGCACCTTCCTGCATGGAGAGCCCTTAGAGAAACCAGACCAGGGGACACTCAGGGATAGACGGATGTACCCAGGGATGGGCTGAGAGAGAGCAGGAGGTGAGCCTGTCTTGCCCAGGTGCTTCTTTCAGACCATTGACCCCACATGTCCTTCTGCTCCTTGGAGAGGAGAGTGTGAGAGTTCAGGAGTGCTGCCCTCACTGCATTTCCTCCATGTGACTTGAAGCATGATGGAAGCACACCCAGCCACATGAGCAGAGCCTTTCCATAAGGAAAGGGGGCCTGTGCAGCTCTGCAAGTAGAAGGAGAGATGAAGAGCAGAGAGAAGAGAGGGGCGGAGCACAACCACTGCAGACAGGTCGCTTGCCTTCATCTTCCCGGTGCCCCTACGTTATTTAAAATGCAGGTGAA
Organism: Cebus imitator; assembly: GCF_001604975.1. Lineage (NCBI taxonomy): Eukaryota > Metazoa > Chordata > Mammalia > Primates > Cebidae > Cebus > Cebus imitator. Next base: position 286,158 of record NW_016107683.1, read on the forward strand.
GGACTTTTTGATAACTAGAAGTACAAATTTAGATAACTAGATTGTGACTTCTTATGTCTGAATTTTAGTCTTCATAAAAATTTAAATGCTATCTTGAAATAAAATACATTGAATAAATATATAAGAGAAAGCTAAGAATCTTCAGCAAAAGTATACTTTTTTGTAGTGAGGGTATTTATGGAAATTAGCTTGTGAGTCTGATTTTCAGCATTCACTGATACATTAATTTTTTTAATTGATTGGATAATTCACTTTAGTAGTTAATTTTTAGTAATTTTTTATGCTTTTCAAGAAATATTTAATGAGCATCTCCCATGGGCTAGGCACTGATAGATACTAGAGATATCAGGATGGATGAGAAACTGTCCTCTTTTCATGGAGATCAGAGTTCAGTAGAAGAGGCATGTAATACATATATTTAGTAAAGTATTACAGGTAACAGATGTGGAAATACAGTAGGTCAGAAGCAGCAGTGGCCAGTTCTGCCTTGCTGGCAATGGGCAGTGGTAAAGCGGAGCATATGCAAACAACCTACAATTCTATTTTTGATTTAATTTGAGAAAAAATTATCTTGGTTAGATTTACTTTTTTTTTTTT